>NC_068447.1:8619100-8649100 GCF_023373465.1 Oncorhynchus keta
TAGGAGTTGTGTCAGTTTGTCCAGCAGTGTGTAGCATCACTATGTTATAAGTAGATCCATATACTGTATGTTATTCTCTATCATGTAGAATTGTCAGCTCCTTGTAACATAAGAAACTCCTACTAAAATACAGACATTTCTGCCCCAGTGATTCTGCCCCAGTGTACTGCCCCAGTGTTTCTGCCCCAGTGTTTCTGCCCCAGTGTTTCTGCCACAGTGTTTCTGCCCCAGTGTCCTGCCCTAGTGTTTCTGCCCTAGTGTTTCTGCCCCAGTGTTTCTGCCCCAGTGTACTGCCCCAGTGTTTCTGCCCCAGTGTTTCTGGCCCAGTGTTTCTGCCCCAGTGTACTGCCCCAGTGTTTCTGCCCCAGTGAACTGCCCCAGTGTTTCTGCCCCAGTACTGCCCCAGTGTTTCTGCCCCAGTGTTTCTGCCCCAGTGAACTGCCCCAGTGTTTCTGCCCCAGTGTTTCTGCCCCAGTGTTCTGCCCCAGTGTTTCTGCCCCAGTGTTTCTGCCCCAGTGAACTGCCCCAGTGTTTCTGCCCCAGTGAACTGCCCCAGTGTTTCTGCCCCAGTGTACTGCCCCAGTGTTTCTGCCCCAGTGTTTCTGCCCCAGTGTACTGCCCCAGTGTTTCTGCCCCAGTGTTTATGCCCCAGTGTTTATGCCCCAGTGTACTGCCCCAGTGTTTCTGCCCCAGTGAACTGCCCCAGTGTTTCTGCCCCAGTGTACTGCCCCAGTGTTTCTGCCCCAGTGTTTCTGCCCCAGTGTTTCTGCCCCAGTGTTTCTGCCCCAGTGTTTCTGCCCATGTTTCTGCCCCAGTGTTTCTGCCCCAGTGTTTCTGCCCCAGTGTTTCTGCCCATGTTTCTGCCCCAGTGTTTCTGCCCCAATGTTTCTGCCCAGTGTTTCTGCCCCAGTGTTTCTGCCCCAGTGAACTGCCCCAGTGTTTCTGCCCCAGTGAACTGCACACCGGGCAAGTATTCCTGCCCACCACAAACAGTGTTCAACTATTCATCATCTACAATTTAGATCACAATGAGTTGAAGGAGGTGTTACTGTGTTCTAATGGACTGTGATCTAATGGACTGTGTTCCAATGGACTGTGTTCTAATGGACTGTGTTCTAATGGACTGTGTTCTAATGGACTGTGTTCTAATGGACTGTGTTCTAATGGACTGTGTTCCAATGGACTGTGTTCCAATGGACTGTGTTCTAATGGACTGTGATCTAATGGACTGTGTTCCAATGGACTGTGTTCTAATGGACTGTGTTCTAATGGACTGTGTTCTAATGGACTGTGTTCCAATGGACTGTGTTCTAATGGAATGTGTTCTAATGGACTGTGTTCTAATGGACTGTGTTCTAATGGACTGTGTTCTAATGGACTGTGTTCCAATGGACTGTGATCTAATGGACTGTGGTCTAATGGACTGTGTTCCAATGGACTGTGTTCTAATAGACTGTGTTCTAATGGACTGTGATCTAATGGACTGTGATCTAATGGACTGTGTTCCAATGGACTGTGATCTAATGGACTGTGTTCTAATGGACTGTGTTCTAATGGACTGATCTAATGGACTGTGTTCCAATGGACTGTGTTCTAATGGACTGTGTTCTAATGGACTGTGATCCAATGGACTGTGTTCCAATGGACTGTGATCTAATGGACTGTGTTCTAATGGACTGTGTTCTAATGGACTGTGTTCTAATGGACTGTGTTCCAATGGACTGTGTTCCAATGGACTGTGTTCTAATGGACTGTGTTCCAATGGACTGTGTTCCAATGGACTGTGATCTAATGGACTGTGTTCTAATGGACTGTGTTCTAATGGACTGTGTTCTTATGGACTGTATTCTAATGGACTGTGTTCTAACAGACTGTGTTCTAACAGACTGTGTTCCAATGGACTGTGTTCCAATGGACTGTGTTCTAATGGACTGTGTTCCAATGGACTGTGATCTAATGGACTGTGTTCTAATGGACTGTGTTCTAATGGACTGTGTTCTTATGGACTGTATTCTAATGGACTGTGTTCTAATGGACTGTGTTCTAATGGACTGTGTTCTAATGGACTGAGTTCTAATGGACTGTGTTCTAATGGACTGTGTTCTAATGGACTGTGATCTAATGGACTGTGTTCTAATGGACTGTGTTCTAATGGACTGTGTTCTTATGGACTGTATTCTAATGGACTGTGTTCTAATGGACTGTGTTCTAATGGACTGAGTTCTAATGGACTGTGTTCTAATGGACTGTGTTCTAATGGACTGTGTTCTAATGGACTGTGATCTAATGGACTGTGTTCTAATGGACTGTATTCTAATGGACTGTGTTCCAATGGACTGTGTTCTAATGGACTGTGTTCTAATGGACTGTGATCTAATGGACTGTGTTCTAATGGACTGTATTCTAATGGACTGTGTTCTAATGGACTGTATTCTAATGGACTGTGTTCTAATGGACTGTGTTCTAATGGACTGTGTTCTAATGGACTGTGTTCTAATGGACTGTGTTCTAATGGACTGTGTTCTAATGGACTGTGTTCTAATGGACTGTGTTCTAATGGACTGTGTTCTAATGGACTGTGTTCTAATGGACTGTATTCTAATGGACTGTGTTCTAATGGACTGTGTTCTAATGGACTGTGTTCTAATGGACTGTGTTCTAATGGACTGTGTTCTAATGGACTGTGTTCTAATGGACTGTGTTCTAATGGACTGTGTTCTAATGGACTGTATTCTAATGGACTGTGTTCTAATGGACTGTGTTCTAATGGACTGTGTTCTAAGGATCCATGCAGATACAGGAAAACCAATAAATTAGTTAATATTTATTCAAAATGAGTGTTGACGTTTCCACACGGTTCTGGTTCTGAGGCTTGGTCATCTGGGGTCTGTAGTTCATCTGTCCAATCCCCTGCATGGAGAGAGAAAGACATTAATAACATTACAATACTGTATTCATTTAAGTTCTCCTTAAATCACATGCCAGTGTTGGTTTTGTATCCAATGCATTGAAGTAGTCTAGGCCTTCTAATCTAGTTGTATTTTTTTTAGTTTAGTTTATTTTATTTTGTCTCTCATCGCCTATTTGTTACCGATGCATAAAGTGAATATAAAAACAAGCCATTGTGAACGTCGGTGTCATTTTAATAATATACATGGGTGTTGTAATGTATCAAGCCTTCTCATTGGATATAAAAACACAAGCCATCGTGAACGCCAAGCCTTCTCATTGGATATAAAAACACAAGCCATCGTGAACGCCAAGCCTTCTGATTGGATATAAAAACACAAGCCACTGTGAACGGACAAGCCTTCTCATTGGATATAAAAACACAAGCCATCGTGAACGCCAAGCCTTCTCATTGGATATAAAAACACAAGCCATCGTGAACGCCAAGCCTTCTGATTGGATATAAAAACACAAGCCATCCTAATGCAGTATCAGCTTCACAGTGAAACACCACTATTCTGGTTATTTATCATTCCTAAACAGGAAGCAAAACAACGTATTTAGCTATTTCCTTATTATTATTATTTTTTGCTTCAGCCTCTAAACAATGTTTTTGAAAGCTTACCTGTCATACCCCACATAAAATTAATCTGGTCGGTGTTAGATTAATCTGGTCGGTGTTAGATTAATCTGGTCGGTGTTAGATTAATCTGGTCGGTGTTAGATTAATCTGGTCGGTGTTAGATTAATCTGGTCGGTGTTAGATTAATCTGGTCGGTGTTAGATTAATCTGGTCGGTGTTAGATTAATCTGGTCGGTGTTAGATTATAATTCACTAACAGGTACTGAGAAAATCAATTCTGTTTACTTGTTATTTGTGTTAAATATTTCCATTCTGGGACAGTTGTTCGCTGAATTGCTAGCACTAGTTGCTCACACTGCTACATCGACTGTAAACAGACGTAGCTAGTTAGCTAACATAAAAGCTAGCTTTGTTGACGACCGGCTGCTGGTAGATGACGCAGTTTCCCAGTTTAGGTTAGAGGTCAAGTCGAAGTACGTTTAAAATTTTAGCGGATTTTAAGCGCTCTGCGTTCTCCTATACTAGACAGTATCTCTCTCATGTGTTCTTGGAAGATCCCCCTTGATAAGAACGGGGAGAACGCAGAACGCAAGCGTGCATTCTGGAACACAGCACCCAGTCATTGTACTCAGTCCTATTCAGATAAAACAGAGCACATGACAAATGCAGTACCACTGTCCTCAGAGAGGTGGCGCCACTCCTACCACAGTGACCCCATCCGAAGTGAGACAAGGCAATAATACTGGGGTGTGTAGTGGCATCAGAACACCATGTAAACTAGTGTGGGTTCAACAACGGCTCATCGAAGGAGAGGGGACGAAGGAGAGGACGAAGGAGAGGGGACGAAGGAGAGGACAGGAGGAGAGGGGACGAAGGAGAGGACAGGAGGAGAGGGGACGAAGGAGAGGACGAAGGAGAGGACAGGAGGAGAGGGGACGAAGGAGAGGACAGGAGGAGAGGGGACGAAGGAGAGGACAGGAGGAGAGGACAGGAGGAGAGGGGATGTAAACTAGTGTGGGTTCAACAACGGCTCATCTCCTTCAAAAACATTACAAAATAATAATAATACAGTAGTGGAAACCTGGCCAGTCTATCTGTATCAGTATCAGTCTATCTGTATCAGTATCAGTCTATCTGTATCTGTATCAGTATATCTGTATCAGTATATCTGTATCAGTCTATCTGTATCAGTATCAGTCTATCTGTATCAGTCTATCTGTATCAGTCTATCTGCATAAGTCTATCTGTATCAGTCTATCTGTAACAGTATATCTGTATCAGTCTATCTGTATCAGTCTATCTGTATCAGTCTATCTGTATCAATCTATCTGTATCAGTCTATCTGTATCAGTCTATCTGTATCAGTCTATCTGTATCAATCTATCTGTATCAGTCTATCTGTAACAGTATATCTGTATCAGTCTATCTGTATCAGTCTATCTGTATCAGTCTATATGTATCAGTCTATATGTATCAGTCTATCTGTATCTGTCTATCTGTATCAGTCTATCTGTATCAGTCTATCTGTATCAGTCTATCTGTATCAGTATCAGTCTATCTGTATCAGTATCAGTCTATCTGTATAAGTCTATCTGTATCAGTCTATCTGTATCAGTATCAGTCTATCTGTATCAGTATCAGTCTATCTGTATAAGTCTATCTGTATCAGTCTATCTGTATCAGTCTATCTGTATCAGTCTATCTGTATCAGTCTATCTGTATCAGTCTATCTGTATCAGTCTATCTGTATCAGTCTATCTGTATCAGTCTATCTGTATCAGTCTATCTGTATCAGTCTATCTGTATCAGTATCAGTCTATCTGTATCAGTCTATCTGTATCAGTCTATCTGTATAAGTCTATCTGTAACAGTATATCTGTATCAGTCTATCTGTAACAGTATATCTGTATCAGTCTATCTGTATCAGTCTATCTGTATAAGTCTATCTGTAACAGTATATCTGTATCAGTCTATCTGTAACAGTATATCTGTATCAGTCTATCTGTATCTGTCTATCTGTATCAGACTATCTGTATCTGTCTATCTGTATCTGTATCTGTCTATCTGTATCTGTATCAGTCTATCTGTATCAGTCTATCTATCTCAGTATATCTGTATCAGTATATCTGTATCAGTCTATCTGTATCTGTCTATCTGTATCTGTATCAGTCTATCTGTATCAGTCTATATGTATCATCTATCTGTATCAGTCTATCTGTATCAGTCTATCTGTATCAGTCTATCTGTATCAGTATCAGTCTATCTGTATCAGTATCAGTCTATCTGTATAAGTCTATCTGTATCAGTCTATCTGTATCAGTATCAGTCTATCTGTATCAGTCTATCTGTATAAGTCTATCTGTATCAATCTATCTGTATCAGTCTATCTGTATCAGTCTATCTGTATCAATCTATCTGTATCAGTCTATCTGTATCAGTCTATCTGTATCAGTCTATATGTATCAGTCTATCTGTATCAGTCTATCTGTATCAGTCTATATGTATCAGTCTATATGTATCAGTCTATCTGTATCAGTCTATCTGTATCAGTCTATCTGTATCAGTCTATCTGTATCAGTCTATCTGTATAAGTCTATCTGTATCAGTCTATCTGTATCAGTCTATCTGTATCAGTCTATCTGTATCAGTCTATCTGTATCAGTCTATCTGTATAAGTCTATCTGTAACAGTATATCTGTATCAGTCTATCTGTAACAGTATATCTGTATCAGTCTATCTGTATCAGTCTATCTGTATCAGACTATCTGTATCTGTCTATCTGTATCTGTATCTGTCTATCTCTGTATCAGTCTATCTGTATCAGTCTATCTATCTCAGTCTATCTGTATCAGTCTATCTGTATCTGTCTATCTGTCTATCTGTATCAGTCTATCTGTATCTGTATCAGTCTATCTGTATCAGTCTATCTATCTCAGTATATCTGTATCAGTATATCTGTATCAGTCTATCTGTATCTGTCTATCTGTATCTGTATCAGTCTATCTGTATCAGTCTATATGTATCATCTATCTGTATCAGTCTATCTGTAACAGTATATCTGTATCAGTCTATCTGTAACAGTATATCTGTATCAGTCTATCTGTATCAGTATCAGTCTATATGTATCATCTATCTGTATCAGTCTATCTGTAACAGTATATCTGTATCAGTCTATCTGTATCCGTCTATCTGTATCAGTCTATCTGTATCAGTATCAGTCTCTGTCTATCTGTATCAGTCTCTGTCTATCTGTATAAGTCTATCTGTAACAGTATATCTGTATCAGTCTATCTGTATCTGTATCACTCTATCTGTATCAGTCTATCTGTAACAGTATATCTGTATCAGTCTATCTGTATCAGTCTCTGTCTATCTGTATCAGTCTCTGTCTATCTGTATCAGTCTCTGTCTATCTGTATCAGTCTATCTCTATCAGTCTATCTGTAACAGTATATCTGTATCAGTCTATCTGTATCAGTCTCTGTCTATCTGTATCAGTCTCTGTCTATCTGTATCAGTCTCTGTCTATCTGTATCAGTCTCTGTCTATCTGTATCAGTCTCTGTGCATCTGCCCTTGGGGGTGCTGAGGTCCAGGTTACCGGGTCGTGGTGACAGATTGTCATGGTGACAGGGTCTTGGTGGTCAAGGTGTAGTCATGGTAACGGCTTGGTTCAACCTGTCCTTGAAGGTGGGTTTGGAGGTCGGGATTGTGGTGACTGGGCCACCCACCGCCAGGGTTGTGGTGTTGAGGGTCTTGTGGGGGGGGTGTCTATCTGTCCTGAGGAGATGCAGAGGCTCGTGATCGGGGGGGGTCCTCTACATATCCTTGGCGGTACGTAAGTCAGTAGTAACCGTAGGAGGTCCGGGGTCAGGGGATAGTTCAAGGGTCATGGGAAGGAGGATTGGGGGTCTACCTATCCTTGGCGGTGCGGAGGTCGGTGGTAACAGGATCGTGCTGGATGGTCTGGTGCAGCATGAGGGCCAGGAGACCTGCTCTATTGGTCATGGCTGTTCGGACGTTCCTCTCCTGCTCAAAGAGCTCGTCCAGCTTGTACCACTGGACAAGAGGAGAGGGGACGAAGGAGAGGGGACGAAGGAGAGGGGACGAAGGAGAGGGGACGAAGGAGAGGACAAGAGGAGAGGGGACGAAGGAGAGGGGACAAAGGAGAGGACAAGAAGGAGAGGACAAGAAGGAGAGGACAAGAGGAGAGGGGACGAAGGAGAGGGGACGAAGGAGAGGGGACGAAGGAGAGGACAAGAGGAGAGGGGACGAAGGAGAGGGGACGAAGGAGAGGACGGAGGAGAGGGGACGAAGGAGAGGACAAGAGGAGAGGGGACGAAGGAGAGGACAGGAGGAGAGGGGACGAAGGAGAGGGGACGAAGGAGAGGGGACAAAGGAGAGGGGACAAAGGAGAGGACAAGAGGAGAGGGACAAGAAGGAGAGGACAAGAGGAGAGGGGACGAAGGAGAGGGGACAAAGGAGAGGGGACGAAGGAGAGGACAAGAGGAGAGGGGACGAAGGAGAGGACAAGAAGAGAGGGGACGAAGGAGAGGACAGGAGGAGAGGGGACGAAGGAGAGGACAAGAGGAGAGGGGACGAAGGAGAGGACAAGAGGAGAGGGGACGAAGGAGAGGACAAGAGGAGAGGGGACGAAGGAGAGGACAAGAGGAGAGGGGACGAAGGAGAGGACAAGAGGAGAGGGGACGAAGGAGAGGACAAGAGGAGAGGGGACGAAGGAGAGGGGACGAAGGAGAGGACAAGAGGAGAGGGGACGAAGGAGAGGACAAGAGGAGAGGGGACGAAGGAGAGGACAAGAGGAGAGGGGACGAAGGAGAGGACAAGAGGAGAGGGGACGAAGGAGAGGACAAGAGGAGAGGGGACGAAGGAGAGGACAAGAGGAGAGGGGACGAAGGAGAGGACAAGAGGAGAGGGGACGAAGGAGAGGACAAGAGGAGAGGGGACGAAGGAGAGGACAAGAGGAGAGGGGACGAAGGAGAGGACAGGAGGAGAGGGGACGAAGGAGAGGACAAGAGGAGAGGGGACGAAGGAAAGGGGACGAAGGAGAGGACAAGAGGAGAGGGGACGAAGGAGAGGGGACGAAGGAGAGGACAGGAGGAGAGGGGACGAAGGAGATGACAGGAGGAGAGGGGACGAAGGAGAGGACAAGAGGAGAGGGGACGAAGGAGAGGACAAGAGGAGAGGGGACGAAGGAGAGGACAAGAGGAGAGGGGACGAAGGAGAGGACAAGAAGAGAGGGGACGAAGGAGAGGGGACGAAGGAGAGGACAAGAGGAGAGGGGACGAAGGAGAGGACAAGTCATATGAGAGAATGGCTACAGTTAACATGTACAAGTAAAATGTTCCACACGATGACTAAAAAGGGATGAAGGATAGGACAAGAGGAGACTGGGACTATGGATTATGACAAGAGGAGAGGGGACTCCAGGTCCACCTCCAGGTCCACCTCAGCCCTCCTCAGTTTCTCCCAGCAGTAATGCTTGTTACACTTGCGCTTCGACACCCGGCAGTACTCTCCTGTGGGCTGGAAGACGTCTCTCACCAGGGGACAGCCACAGACCTCGTCCACAGTAACCTGGAAGGAGACAGGGCTCAGGTGGGAGGGACCACTGAAACATAACGGTCCTGGAGTCATAATGTGTTATTGAACTGAATAAAATGCCAAATGGCGTATATTGTTCTGAAGATGATGTGTAGGATCAAGGCTTATAAATAGAGGAGAGGGAGAGAAAGGACAGGGGTTCTAAAACCTACCTTGGGACTAAAGGACCTTGGGGACAAAACCTACCATGGGACCTAAAACCTTGGGGAAACTACCTTGGGACCTAAACCTAGGGGTTCTAAAGGAGGGACAAACCTACCTTGGGATCTAAACCTACCTTGGGTTCTAAACCTACCTTGGGTTCTAAACCTACCTTGGGTTCTAAAGGAGAGGACTGAGGGGTTCTAAAACCTACCTTGAGGACTAAACCTACCTTGGGAGAGGGTTCGAAAGAGGACTAAGAGGACCTTGGGTTCTAAGGGGAGGACAAGAGGAGAGGGGGTTCTAAAGGAGAGGACAAAGGACCTTGGGTTCTAAGGAGAGGACTAAACCTACCTTGGGATCTAAACCTACCTTGGATTCTAAACCTACCTTGGGGTTCAAAAGAGAGGGGTTCTAAAACCTAGAGGACAAAACATATGAGAGTTCTAAAAATGGCTACCTTAGGGTTAACCTATGTAAAAGTAGAAAATACCTTGGGTTCTAAAACCTACCAATGTCTAAAAACCTTGGGGCCTGAAATACTACTAAATATGGAGACTAAACTTAACTTGAGGGTTAAATTACCTTGGGGTCTAACTACCACTCTGACTCTTCCAGGTCTAAATCACCTCAGGGTCTAAACCTCAGTTTCTCCCAGGGGTCTAAATACCTTGGGGTCTAAACCTACCTTGGGCTTCTAAACCGGCTTGGGGTCTAAACTCTCCTTGGGCTGTAAACCTACCTTAGGGTCTCACCAGGGGTCTAAACCTACCAGATCTAAACCTCGTAAACAGTAACCTGGAAGGAGAAGGGCTCAGGTGGGAGGGACCACTGAAACATAAACGGTCCTGGAGTCTAAAATGGGTCTAAACTGAATAAAATGCCAAATGGGTCTAAATATTGGGTTCTGAAGATGATGTGTAGGATCAAGGCTTATAAACCTACCTTGGGTTCTAAAACCTACCTTGGGGCTCTAAACCTACCTTGGGTTCTAAACCTACCTTGGGTTCTAAACCTACCTTGGGTTCTAAACCTACCTTGGGTTCTAAACCCTACCTTGGGTTCTAAACCTACCTTGGGTTCTAAACCTACCTTGGGTTCTAAACCTACCTTGGGGTTCTAAACCTACCTTGGGATCTAAACCTACCTTGGGTTCTAAACCTACCTTGGGGTCTAAACCTACCTTGGGGTCTAAACCTACCTTGGGGTCTAAACCTACCTTGGGGTCTAAACCTACCTTGGGTCTAAACCTACCTTGGGTCTAAACCTACCTTGGGGTCTAAACCTACCTTGGGGTCTAAACCTACCTTGGGGTCTAAACCTACCTTGGGGTCTAAACCTACCTTGGGGTCTAAACCTACCTTAGGATCTAAACCTACCTTAGGGTCTAAACCTACCTTGGGGTCTAAACCTACCTTGGGGTCTAAACCTACCTTGGGGTCTAAACCTACCTTGGGGTCTAAACCTACCTTGGGGTCTAAACCTACCTTGGGGTCTAAACCTACCTTGGGGTCTAAACCTACCTTGGGGTCTAAACCTACCTTGGGGTCTAAACCTACCTTGGGGTCTAAACCTACCTTGGGGTCTAAACCTACCTTGGGGTCTAAACCTACCTTGGGGTCTAAACCTACCTTGGGGTCTAAACCTACCTTAGGGTCTAAACCTACCTTGGGGTCTAAACCTACCTTGGGGTCTAAACCTACCTTGGGGTCTAAACCTACCTTGGGGTCTAAACCTACCTTGGGGTCTAAACCTACCTTGGGGTCTAAACCTACCTTGGGGTCTCTGGAGTGTTCAGGACACAACACCTGCAGTCTCTTACAGTAGGTTTTACTCTGAGGGTTGTATACGTCACAGAACAGTCTGGTTGCACTGCGGAGAGAGAAAATAAACAACTAACTAACTCAAGTAAATAACACTCTCCTTTCCTACGAACTACTTGATTGAGTAAAAATGTACTTACTATGAGTGTGATTTATCCACTGAGTATATCAAACAGTAACAACTCTTTAAACTACAGTCGTGGCCAAAGGTTTGAGAATGACACAAATATACATTTTCACAAAGTCTGCTGCCTCAGTCTGCACGATGGCAATTTGCATATACTCCAGAATGTAATGAAGAGTGATCAGATAAATTGCAATGTTCCTCTTTGCCATGCAAATGAACTGAATCGCGAAAAGAAAAACATTTCCACTGCAATTCAGCCCTGCAACAAAAGGACCAGATGACATCATGTCAGTGATTCTCTCGTTAACACAGGTGTGAGTGTTGACGAGGACAAGGCTGGAGATCACTCTGTCATGCTGATTGAGTTCGAATAACAGACTGGAAGCTTCAAAAGGAGGGTGGTGCTTGGAATCATTGTTCTTCCTCTGTCAACCATGGTTACCTGCAAGGAAACACATGCCGTCATCATTGCTTTGCACAAAAAGGGCTTCACAGGCAAGGATATTGCTGCCAGTAAGATTGCACCTAAATCAACCATTTATCGGATCATCAAGAACTTCAAGGAGAGCGGTTCAATTGTTGTGAAGAAGGCTTCAGGGCGCCCAAGAAAGTCCAGCAAGCGCCAGGACCGTCTCCTAAAGTTGATTCAGCTGCGGGATCGGGGCACCACCAGTACAGAGCTTGCTCAGGAATGGCAGCAGGCAGGCAGGTGTGAGTGAAGGATGGCCTGGTGTCAAGAAGGGCAGCAAAGAAGCCACTTCTCTCCAGGAAAACCATCAGGGACAGACTGATATTCTGCATGAGTTACAGGGATTGGACTGCTGAGGACTGGGGTAAAGTCATTTTCTCTGATGACTCCCTTTTCCGATTGTTTGGGGCATCTGGGAAAAAAGCTTGTCCGGAGAAGACAAGGTGAGCGCTACCATCAGTCCTGTGTCATGCCAACAGTAAAGCATCCTGAGACCATTCATGTGTGGGGTTACTTCTCAGCCAAGGGAGTGGGCTCACTCACAATGTTGCCTCAGAACACATCCATGAATAAAGAATGGTACCAACACATCCTCCGAGAGCAACTTCTCCCAACCATCCAGGAACAGTTTGGTGATGAACAAGGCCTTTTCCAGCATGATGGAGCACCTTGCCATGAGGCAAAACATTGATATTTTGAATCCATGGTCAGGAAACTCCCGAGACCTTAATCCCATTGAGAACTTGTGGTCAATCCTCAAGAGGCGGGTGGACAAACAAAAACCCACAAATTCTGACAAACTCCAAGCATTGATTATGCAAGAATGGGCTGCCATCAGTCAGGATGTGGCCCAGAAGCATGCCAGGGCGGATTGCAGAGGTCTTGATAAAGAGGGTCAACACTACAAATACTCTTTGCATCAACTTCATGTAATTGTCAATAAAAGCCTTCGACACTTATGAAATGCTTGTAATTATACTTCAGTATCCATAGTAACATCTGACAAAAAATATCTAAAGACACTGAGGCAGCAAACTTTGTGGAAATTAATATTTGTGTCGTTCTCAAAACTTTTGGCCACGACTGTACTTACAACTGGTTTGATGGTTGTAGTATTAACATTCATGGTTGTTCCCATTAGCATATTACCTATTTGATTTCAAACGTCACATTTCTTTAGGCTACTGATCTTAATGAACGATATCAGTAAAATACCGAGACCAGTGGTAGGTGTAGATCACGTCCCAGCTCTACTGTGATATGTGGTTGTCCCACCTAGCTATCTGAATATACTAACTACTGTGATATGTGGTTGTCCCACCTAGCTATCTGAATATACTAACTACTGTGATATGTGGTTGTCCACCTAGCTATCTGAATATACTAACTACTGTGATATGTGGTTGTCCCACCTAGCTATCTGAATATACTAACTACTGTGATATGTGGTTGTCCCACCTAGCTATCTGAATATACTAACTACTGTAATATGTGGTTGTCCACCTAGCTATCTGAATATACTAACTACTGTGATATGTGGTTGTCCACCTAGCTATCTGAATATACTAACTACTGTGATATGTGGTTGTCTCACCTAGCTATCTGAATATACTAACTACTGTGATATGTGGTTGTCCCACCTAGCTATCTGAATATACTAACTACTGTGATATGTGGTTGTCTCAGCTAGCTATCTGAATATACTAACTACTGTGATATGTGGTTGTCCACCTAGCTATCTGAATATACTAACTACTGTGATATGTGGTTGTCCACCTAGCTATCTGAATATACTAACTACTGTGATATGTGGTTGTCCACCTAGCTATCTGAAGGTGAATATACTAACTACTGTGATATGTGGTTGTCCCACCTAGCTATCTGAAGGTGAATATACTAACTACTGCGATATGTGGTAGTCCCACCTAGCTATCTGAATATACTAACTACTGTGATATGTGGTTGTCCCACCTAGCTATCTGAATATACTAACTACTGTGATACGTGGTTGTCTCACCTAGCTATCTGAATATACTAACTACTGTGATATGTGGTTGTCCCACCCAGCTATCTGAATATACTAACTACTGTGATACGTGGTTGTCTCACCTAGCTATCTGAATATATTAACTACTGTGATATGTGGTTGTCCCACCTAGCTATCTGAATATACTAACTACTGTAATATGTGGTTGTCTCACCTAGCTATCTGAATATACTAACTACTGTGATATGTGGTTGTCCCACCTAGCTATCTGAATATACTAACTACTGTGATATGTGGTTGTCTCACCTAGCTATCTGAATATACTAACTACTGTGATATGTGGTTGTCCCACCTAGCTATCTGAATATACTAACTACTGTGATATGTGGTTGTCTCACCTAGCTATCTGAATATACTAACTACTGTGATATGTGGTTGTCCCACCTAGCTATCTGAATATACTAACTACTGTGATATGTGGTTGTCCACCTAGCTATCTGAATATACTAACTACTGTGATATGTGGTTGTCCACCTAGCTATCTGAATATACTAACTACTGTGATATGTGGTTGTCCCACCCAGCTATCTGAATATACTAACTACTGTGATATGTGGTTGTCTCACATAGCTATCTGAATATACTAACTACTGTGATATGTGGTTGTCCCACCTAGCTATCTGAAGATGAATATACTAAATTTATGTCGCTGTGGATAAATGACTAGAATGTAAATGTAGAGCTATAACAATTTTCCATCAATTTCATTTCACATTTGGTGTCAATCGTAGGTGATGTTGCCGGTGGGGGTTGGTCCTTACCCTTCGATGCGCGTGGGGTACATAGAGCCGAAGGAGGTCTGGCTCTCATACTGCACAAGGAAAACAACACATGGAATACAGCGCAGTTTTATTACAACACGTTTGCTGCTCAAATGTTTTTGACCTACTGACCTTAGCGTAGCATCTCTCCATGTGTCTTAGCGCCACCTTGGGGTTGACGGGGTGACTGCAGGACACGCAGAATATCTGCAGGTCTGTGTCTGTGTCCCCTTCTGCCTCATTCACCTAAAAGAGAGCAACAAATATATAAAACAAAGTGAAACAAGCAACTCAGAATGGACAGGCTTTTGAGGCTGTGTTTGAGGCTGTGTTTGAGGCTGTGTTTGAGGCTGTGTTTGAGGTTGTGTTTGAGCGTGTGTTTGAGGCTGTGTATGAGGCTGTGTTTGAGGCTGTGTTTGAGGCTGTGTATGAGGCTGTGTTTGAGGCTGTGTATGAGGCTGTGTATGAGGCTGTGTTTGAGACTGTGTATGAGGCTGTGTATGGAGCTGTGTATGAGGCTGTGTTTGGGGCTGTGTTTGAGGCTGTGTTTGAGGATGTGTTTGAGACTGTGTTTGAGGCTGTGTTTGAGACTGTGTATGAGGCTGTGTATGGAGCTGTGTTTGAGGCTGTGTTTGAGTCTGTGTTTGAGACTGTGTTTGAGGCTGTGTATGGAGCTGTGTTTGAGGCTGTGTTTGAGGCTGTATTTGAGGCTGTGTATGGAGCTGTGTTTGAGACTGTGTTTGAGGCTGTGTATGAGGCTGTGTTTGAGGCTGTGTTTGAGGCTGTGTATGAGGCTGTGTATGAGGCTGTGTATGAGACTGTGTATGAGGCTGTGTATGGAGCTGTGTATGAGGCTGTGTTTGGGGCTGTGTTTGAGGCTGTGTTTGAGGATGTGTTTGAGGCTGTGTTTGAGGCTGTGTTTGAGGCTGTGTTTGAGACTGTGTATGAGGCTGTGTATGGAGCTGTGTTTGAGGCTGTGTTTGAGTCTGTGTTTGAGACTGTGTTTGAGGCTGTGTATGGAGCTGTGTTTGAGGCTGTGTTTGAGGCTGTATTTGAGGCTGTGTATGGAGCTGTGTTTGAGACTGTGTTTGAGGCTGTGTATGAGGCTGTGTTTGAGGCTGTGTTTGAGGCTGTGTTAGAGGCTGTGTATGAGGCTGTGTTTGAGACTGTGTATGAGGCTGTGTATGGAGCTGTGTATGAGGCTGTGTATGAGGCTGTGTATGGAGCTGTGTTTGAGGCTGTGTTTGAGTCTGTGTTTGAGGCTGTGTATGGAGCTGTGTATGGAGCTGTGTTTGAGGCTGTGTTTGAGGCTGTATTTGAGGCTGTGTATGGAGCTGTGTTTGAGACTGTGTTTGAGACTGTGTTTGAGGCTGTGTATGAGACTGTGTTTGAGGCTGTGTTTGAGGCTGTGTTTGAGGCTGTGTATGAGGCTGTGTTTGAGGCTGTGTATGAGGCTGTGTATGGGGCTGTGTATGAGGCTGTGTTTGTGGCTGTGTTTGAGGCTGTGTTTGAGGCTGTGTTTGAGGCTGTGTTTGAGGCTGTGTATGAGGCTGTGTATGGAGCTGTGTTTGAGGCTGTGTTTGAGGCTGTGTTTGAGACTGTGTTTGAGGCTGTGTATGGGGCTGTGTTTGAGGCTGTGTTTGAGGCTGTGTTTGAGGCTGTGTATGAGGCTGTGTTTGAGGCTGTGTTTGAGACTGTGTTTGAGGCTGTGTTTGAGGCTGTGTTTGAGACTGTGTATGAGGCTGTGTATGGAGCTGTGTATGGAGCTGTGTATGAGGCTGTGTTTGAGGCTGTGTTTGAGGCTGTGTATGAGGCTGTGTTTGAGGCTGTGTTTGAGGCTGTGTATGAGGCTGTGTATGAGGCTGTGTTTGAGGCTGTGTTTGAGGCTGTGTTTGGGGCTGTGTTTGAGGCTGTGTTTGAGGCTGTGTTTGAGGCTGTGTATGGGGCTGTGTTTGAGGCTGTGTTTGAGGCTGTGTATGAGGCTGTGTTTGGGGCTGTGTTTGAGGCTGTGTTTGAGGATGTGTTTGAGACTGTGTTTGAGGCTGTGTTTGAGGCTGTGTTTGAGACTGTGTATGAGGCTGTGTATGGGGCTGTGTTTGAGGCTGTGTTTGAGGCTGTGTTTGAGGCTGTGTTTGAGACTGTGTTTGAGGCTGTGTATGGAGCTGTGTTTGAGACTGTGTTTGAGGCTGTGTTTGAGGCTGTGTTTGAGGCTGTGTATGAGGCTGTGTATGAGGCTGTGTTTGAGGCTGTGTATGAGGCTGTGTTTGAGACTGTGTTTGAGACTGTGTATGAGGCTGTGTTTGAGGCTGTGTATGAGGCTGTGTTTGAGGCTGTGTTTGAGGCTGTGTATGAGGCTGTGTATGAGGCTGTGTTTGAGGCTGTGTATGGGGCTGTGTTTGAGGCTGTGTTTGAGGCTGTGTTTGAGGCTGTGTTTGAGGCTGTGTTTGAGGCTGTGTATGAGGCTGTGTTTGAGGCTGTGTATGAGGCTGTGTATGAGGCTGTGTTTGAGACTGTGTATGAGGCTGTGTATGGAGCTGTGTATGAGGCTGTGTTTGGGGCTGTGTTTGAGGCTGTGTTTGAGGATGTGTTTGAGACTGTGTTTGAGGCTGTGTTTGAGACTGTGTATGAGGCTGTGTATGGAGCTGTGTTTGAGGCTGTGTTTGAGGCTGTGTTTGAGACTGTGTTTGAGGCTGTGTATGGAGCTGTGTTTGAGACTGTGTTTGAGGCTGTGTTTGAGGCTGTGTATGGGGCTGTGTTTGAGACTGTGTTTTTCGAGGCTGTGTATGGGGCTGTGTATGAGGCTGTGTATGAGGCTGTGTTTGAGGCTGTGTATGGGGCTGTGTTTGAGGCTGTGTTTGAGGCTGTGTATGAGGCTGTGTATGGAGCTGTGTATGAGGCTGTGTTTGGGGCTGTGTTTGAGGCTGTGTTTGAGGATGTGTTTGAGGCTGTGTTTGAGGCTGTGTTTGAGGCTGTGTTTGAGGCTGTGTATGAGGCTGTGTATGGGGCTGTGTTTGAGGCTGTGTTTGAGTCTGTGTTTGAGGCTGTGTATGGAGCTGTGTATGGAGCTGTGTTTGAGGCTGTGTTTGAGGCTGTATTTGAGGCTGTGTATGGAGCTGTGTTTGAGACTGTGTTTGAGGCTGTGTATGAGGCTGTGTTTGAGGCTGTGTTTGAGGCTGTGTTAGAGGCTGTGTATGAGGCTGTGTTTGAGACTGTGTATGAGGCTGTGTATGGAGCTGTGTATGAGGCTGTGTATGAGGCTGTGTATGGAGCTGTGTTTGAGGCTGTGTTTGAGTCTGTGTTTGAGGCTGTGTATGGAGCTGTGTATGGAGCTGTGTTTGAGGCTGTGTTTGAGGCTGTATTTGAGGCTGTGTATGGAGCTGTGTTTGAGACTGTGTTTGAGACTGTGTTTGAGGCTGTGTATGAGACTGTGTTTGAGGCTGTGTTTGAGGCTGTGTATGAGGCTGTGTATGAGGCTGTGTTTGAGGCTGTGTATGAGGCTGTGTATGAGGCTGTGTATGAGGCTGTGTTTGGGGCTGTGTTTGAGGCTGTGTTTGAGACTGTGTTTGAGGCTGTGTTTGAGGCTGTGTATGAGGCTGTGTATGGAGCTGTGTTTGAGGCTGTGTTTGAGTCTGTGTTTGAGACTGTGTTTGAGGCTGTGTATGGAGCTGTGTTTGAGGCTGTGTTTGAGGCTGTATTTGAGGCTGTGTATGGAGCTGTGTTTGAGACTGTGTTTGAGACTGTGTTTGAGGCTGTGTTTGAGGCTGTGTATGAGGCTGTGTTTGAGACTGTGTATGAGGCTGTGTATGGAGCTGTGTATGGAGCTGTGTATGAGGCTGTGTTTGAGGCTGTGTTTGAGGCTGTGTATGAGGCTGTGTTTGAGGCTGTGTTTGAGGCTGTGTATGAGGCTGTGTATGAGGCTGTGTTTGAGGCTGTGTTTGAGGCTGTGTTTGGGGCTGTGTTTGAGGCTGTGTTTGAGGCTGTGTTTGAGGCTGTGTATGGGGCTGTGTTTGAGGCTGTGTATGAGGCTGTGTATGAGGCTGTGTTTGGGGCTGTGTTTGAGGCTGTGTTTGAGGATGTGTTTGAGACTGTGTTTGAGGCTGTGTTTGAGGCTGTGTTTGAGACTGTGTATGAGGCTGTGTATGGAGCTGTGTTTGAGGCTGTGTTTGAGGCTGTGTTTGAGGCTGTGTTTGAGACTGTGTTTGAGGCTGTGTATGGGGCTGTGTTTGAGACTGTGTTTGAGGCTGTGTTTGAGGCTGTGTTTGAGGCTGTGTATGAGGCTGTGTATGAGGCTGTGTTTGAGGCTGTGTATGAGGCTGTGTTTGAGACTGTGTTTGAGACTGTGTATGAGGCTGTGTTTGAGGCTGTGTATGAGGCTGTGTTTGAGGCTGTGTTTGAGGCTGTGTATGAGGCTGTGTATGAGGCTGTGTTTGAGGCTGTGTATGGAGCTGTGTTTGAGACTGTGTTTGAGGCTGTGTTTGAGGCTGTGTATGGAGCTGTGTTTGAGACTGTGTTTGAGGCTGTGTTTGAGGCTGTGTATGGAGCTGTGTTTGAGACTGTGTTTGAGGCTGTATTTGAGGCTGTGTATGGAGCTGTGTTTGAGACTGTGTTTGAGGCTGTGTTTGAGGCTGTGTTTGAGGCTGTGTTTGAGGCTGTGTTTGAGGCTGTGTATGGAGCTGTGTTTGAGACTGTGTTTGAGGCTGTGTTTGAGGCTGTGTTTGAGGCTGTGTTTGAGGCTGTGTATGAGGCTGTGTTTGAGGCTGTGTTTGAGGCTGTGTATGGAGCTGTGTTTGAGGCTGTGTTTGAGGCTGTGTTTGAGGCTGTGTTTGAGGCTGTGTTTGAGGCTGTGTTTGAGGCTGTGTTTGAGACTGTGTTTGAGGCTGTGTTTGAGGCTGTGTATGGAGCTGTGTTTGAGGCTGTGTTTGAGGCTGTGTATGGAGCTGTGTTTGAGGCTGTGTTTGAGGCTGTGTATGGAGCTGTGTTTGAGAATGTGTTTGAGGCTGTGTTTGAGGCTGTGTATGGAGCTGTGTTTGAGACTGTGTTTGAGGCTGTGTTTGAGGCTGTGTATGGAGCTGTGTTTGAGACTGTGTTTGAGGCTGTGTTTGAGGCTGTGTATGGAGCTGTGTTTGAGAATGTGTTTGAGGCTGTGTTTGAGGCTGTGTATGGAGCTGTGTTTGAGACTGTGTTTGAGGCTGTGTTTGAGGCTGTGTTTGAGACTGTATTTGAGGCTGTGTATGGAGCTGTGTTTGGAGCTGTGTTTGAGACTGTGTTTGAGACTGTTTTTGAGGCTGTGTATGGAGCTGTGTTTGAGTCTCTCTCTCTCTCTCTCTCTCTCTCTCTCTCTCTCCCTCTCCCTCTCTCTCTCTCACTCACCTCTTCGTCCTGTTGCACCACCTGTTGCTTAGCCTTGGCGATGATCCCCTCCAGCTCGTGGAAGCGTTTCTCCATGTCCGTGAGTCTCAGGCGGGCTGACTGCTGATCTCTCCTGATTCGCTCCAGCAGCCTCTTGCCCTGCTCCTCGGCTATACAGGGAGACTGCTGCCACTGCTGTATTCTCTGAGGCAAGATCTCATAGATACGACTGGTGGGGACAGAGAGACAATTTCCTGGACAAATTGTTTCACTGCAATAGTGAAGGTGTAAACTTGGCAGTAGAAAACCTAAACAGTATATTTGACCTCTCAGCTTCCCTATCAAATCTAAAAAATGTCAAGCAGAAAATTAAGAAAATTAACAACAACGTAAGAAAATTAACAACAATGGCAAATGGTTTGATGAAGAATGCAAAAACCTAAGAAATAAATTAAGAAACCTATCCCACCAAAAACATAGAGACCCAGAAAACCTGAGTCTACGCCTTCACTATGGTGGACCACTAAAACAATACACAAATACACTACGGAAAAAGTAGGAACAGCATGTCAGAAATCAGCTCAATGTAACTGAAGAATCCATAGACTCTAAACACTTCTGGGAAAATTAGAAAACACTAAACAACAATACGAATAGTAGCTAGGGTAGCCTAGTGGTTAGAGTGTAGAGGTGGTAGGTAGCCTAGTGGTTAGAGTGTAGAGGCGGCAGGGTAGCCTAGTGGTTAGAGTGTAGAGGTGGTAGGTAGCCTAGTGGTTAGAGTGTAGAGGCGGCAGGGTAGCCTAGTGGTTAGAGTGTAGAGGTGGTAGGTAGCCTAGTGGTTAGAGTGTAGAGGCGGCAGGGTAGCCTAGTGGTTAGAGTGTAGAGGTAGCCGGCAGGTAGCCTAGTGGTTAGAGTGTAGAGGTGGCAGGGTAGCCTAGTGGTTAGAGTGTAGAGGAGGTAGGTAGCCTAGTGGTTAGAGTGTAGAGGCGGCAGGTAGCCTAGTGGTTAGAGTGTAGAGGTGGCAGGGTAGCCTAGTGGTTAGAGTGTAGAGGTGGCAGGTAGTCTAGTGGTTAGAGTGTAGAGGTGGCAGGGTAGCCTAGTGGTTAGAGTGTAGAGGTGGCAGGTAGCCTAGTGGTTAGAGTGTAGAGGTGGCAGGGTAGCCTAGTGGTTAGAGTGTAGAGGTGGCAGGTAGCCTAGTGGTTAGAGTGTAGAGGTGGCAGGGTAGCCTAGTGGTTAGAGTGTAGAGGTGGCAGGTAGCCTAGTGGTTAGAGTGTAGAGGTGGCAGGGTAGCCTAGTGGTTAGAGTGTTGAGGCGGCAGGTAGTCTAGTGGTTAGAGTGTAGAGGTGGCAGGTAGTCTAGTGGTTAGAGTGTAGAGGAGGCAGGTAGCCTAGTGGTTAGAGTGTAGAGGTGGTAGGTAGCCTAGTGGTTAGAGTGTAGAGATGGCAGGTAGTCTAGTGGTTAGAGTGTAGAGGTGGCAGGTAGTCTAGTGGTTAGAGTGTAGAGGTGGCAGGGTAGCCTAGTGGTTAGAGTGTAGAGGTGGCAGGTAGCCTAGTGGTTAGAGTGTAGAGATGGCAGGTAGCCTAGTGGTTAGAGTGTTGAGGTGGCAGGTAGTCTAGTGGTTAGAGTGTAGAGGAGGTAGGTAGCCTAGTGGTTAGAGTGTAGAGGTGGCAGGTAGCCTAGTGGTTAGAGTGTAGAGGAGGTAGGTAGCCTAGTGGTTAGAGTGTAGAGGCGGCAGGGTAGCCTAGTGGTTAGAGTGTAGAGGTGGTAGGGTAGCCTAGTGGTTAGAGTGTAGGGGTGGCAGGGTAGTCTAGTGGTTAGAGTGTAGAGGAGGCAGGTAGTCTAGTGGTTAGAGTGTAGAGGTGGCAGGTAGCCTAGTGGTTAGAGTGTAGAGGTGGCAGGTAGCCTAGTGGTTAGAGTGTAGAGGTGGCAGGTAGCCTAGTGGTTAGAGTGTAGAGGTGGTAGGTAGCCTAGTGGTTAGAGTGTAGAGGTGGCAGGTAGCCTAGTGGTTAGAGTGTAGAGGTGGCAGGTAGCCTAGTGGTTAGAGTGTAGAGGCGGCAGGGTAGAGTGTAGCCTAGTGGTTAGAGTGTGAGGGGCAGGGTAGCCTAGTGGTTAGAGGTAGCCTAGTGGTTAGAGTGTAGAGGTGGCAGGTAGCCTAGTGGTTAGAGTGTAGAGGAGGCAGGTTGTCTAGTGGTTAGAGTGTAGAGGTGGCAGGTAGCCTAGTGGTTAGAGTGTAGAGGAGGCAGGTTGTCTAGTGGTTAGAGTGTGGAGGAGGTAGGTAGCCTAGTGGTTAGAGTGTAGAGGAGGCAGGTTGTCTAGTGGTTAGAGTGTAGAGGTGGCAGGTAGCCTAGTGGTTAGAGTGTAGAGGTGGCAGGTAGCCTAGCCTAGTGGTTAGAGTGTAGAGGTGGTAGGTAGTCTAGTGGTTAGAGTGTAGAGGAGGCAGGTAGCCTAGTGGTTAGAGTGTAGAGGTGGTAGGTAGCCTAGTGGTTAGAGTGTAGAGGTGGTAGGTAGCCTAGAGGTTAGAGTGTAGAGGTGGTAGGTAGCCTAGTGGTTAGAGTGTAGAGGTGGCAGGTAGCCTAGTGGTTAGAGTGTAGAGGTGGTAGGTAGCCTAGTGGTTAGAGTGTAGAGGTGGTAGGTAGCCTAGTGGTTAGAGTGTAGAGGAGGCAGGTAGCCTAGTGGTTAGAGTGTAGAGGAGGCAGGTAGCCTAGTGGTTAGAGTGTAGAGGTGGTAGGTAGCCTAGTGGTTAGAGTGTAGAGGTGGTAGGTAGCCTAGTGGTTAGAGTGTAGAGGAGGCAGGTAGCGTAGTGGTTAGAGTGTAGAGGTGGTAGGTAGCCTAGTGGTTAGAGTGTAGAGGAGGCAGGTAGCCTAGTGGTTAGAGTGTTGAGGTGGCAGGTAGTCTAGTGGTTAGAGTGTAGAGGAGGCAGGTAGCGTAGTGGTTAGAGTGTAGAGGAGGCAGGTAGCGTAGTGGTTAGAGTGTAGAGGAGGCAGGTAGTCTAGTGGTTAGAGTGTGGAGGAGGCAGGTAGTCTAGTGGTTAGAGTGTAGGGGCGGCAGGTAGCCTAGTGGTTAGAGTGTAGAGGAGGCAGGTAGCCTAGTGGTTAGAGTGTTGATGTGGCAGGTAGCCTAGTGGTTAGAGTGTAGAGGTGGCAGGGTAGCCTAGTGGTTAGAGTGTAGAGGCGGCAGGGTAGCCTAGTGGTTAGAGTGTAGAGGAGGCAGGTAGCCTAGTGGTTAGAGTGTAGAGGAGGCAGGTAGCCTAGTGGTTAGAGTGTAGAGGAGGCAGGTTGTCTAGTGGCAGTTAACCCACTAGGTCGTCATTGTAATTAAGAATTTGTTCTTAACTGACTTGTCTAATTAAATAAAGGTTAAATAAATCATGTAAAAATAATAATTTGATTAATAATCTGGGAAAAGGACCTTTGACTAGTGCTGAGTTATGGGCGGAGGTTTGCGACAGGGTATAACGGCTCCTCTACTAATATAAAAAGGAATCTGATTTTAAAATGCAATACACATTTTATTACACCCCAGTGAGACTCCATAGAATGAATAGACGATTAACCTGATTGTAAAAGATGTACCTCTGAAAGCGGAAACGCATGTGTTTTGGAGTTGTAGAGAGGTTACCATATTTTGGCAAACTATACATACTGCTGCACAGAACATACTAGATGAACAGATTGATATTATCTCGTGTCTCTATCTTCCTAATGTCCAGCAGGACTTTGTTCTTGATCCAGACAGAGAAAATGTGTTTATGACTATCACATATTTTACTAAGAAATATATTTTTCCAGCTGTGGGCTTCTAATTCTTCTCTCATCATTTAAAATGTGGATTGACCAGTTTGTTGACTTCCTCCCTCTTGAAAAGTTCACTTATGACCTCCACAAGAGACAGCCCAGGTTTGATAGACTCTGGTCTCCACTACTCAACTACATTTCAAACTGGACAGAGTGAATGCAGTGATTAGGGAAAGGAGTGTATATACATGTTGTGTAAGATGCTGTAAAACACATTTATTTGTTAGCCGTCTCAGCTAAAGCTGGAAATATGTTTGTTTTGTTAGATATTCTACTTTGATTATATTATTTATAATTTTGTTTTATTTTTTTGATTGAAAAACAAGAAAAAAATGAAAAAAATAAAATACAAAAATAAAACAAAAACACTTGGTCATTACTTTATTGTGTGTAGCTGTATCACGGTAAAATGTGGAGTAAGTCAAGGGGTCTGAATACTTTCTGAAGGCAGGGAGCCTGTTGTCGCTGCTGTATTCTCATAGATACGGCTGGTTGGGGGGGACATAAGGACGGGCAGAGAGACCGATGGAAACAGATACATGTCCAAAAGGTGTCCTTCAAGTTTCCTTCAAGTTTCCTTCAAGTTTCCTTAGTTTCCTACAAGTTTCCTTTAAGTTTCCTACACGTTTCCTACAAGTTTCCTTCAAGTTTCCTTCAAGTTTCCTACAAGTTTCCTACAAGTTTCATTCAAGTTTCCTTCAAGTTTCATTCAAGTTTCCTACAAGTTTCCTACAAGTTTCCTTCAAGTTTCCTACAAGTTTCCTACAAGTTTCATTCAAGTTTCATTCAAGTTTCCTACAAGTTTCCAACAAGTTTCCTTCAAGTTTCCTTCAAGTTTCCTACAAGTTTCCTTCAAGTTTCCTTCAAGTTTCCTACAAGTTTCCTACAAGTTTCCTTCAAGTTTCCTACAAGTTTCCTTCAAGTTTCCTTCAAGTTTCCTTCAAGTTTCCTACAAGTTTCCTACAAGTTTCCTTCAAGTTTCCTACAAGTTTCCTTCAAGTTTCCTTCAAGTTTCCTACAAGTTTCCTTCAAGTTTCCTACAAGTTTCCTTCAAGTTTCCTTTAAGTTTCCTACAAGTTTCCTACACTCATCAGACAAACAGGCCCAATCAATGCATTTAAAGACTATATTCTGTTTGTGATAAAACATTTTAAAAAAATGTTTTAACATAACGTTAAGTGATTCAGACAATAAATATTTTACATTGATTAAGGGTTTGCTACTTAATTGACAGTACATTGTTTTCGTGAATGATTCTGTTGTGTGTTTAATAAGCAATCCCTCTTACTTGGTAGCCAGTTTCATGCCGCAGTCCTCTGAGCAGTATTTGGAGCCGGCCCTGGCGACGTCCACGCACCCTGGTCCCAAACACTGTCTCATCCCCCCTCCTCCTCCACCACTGTCCCCCCGAGCCTCGCCGCCGCCCCCGCCCCCGCCACCCCTCTCACTGTGCTTCAGTCGCTCACGGTACTTCTGCTTCTGCTTGTGGCGACGCACCTCTTTCTCTTTCTGGGGGGGACCAGGGACAATATAGGAGGTGGTTGGATTAACTGGACTTCTGTCAACTGAGCAGTACAGAAATAGTCAACCGTTTATCATATATCTATAATATCTCTCTCTATAATATATCTCCATAATATATCTCTCTATAATATGTCTCTCTATAGTATATCTCTCTATAATATATCTCTCTATAGTATGTCTCTCTATAATATATCTCTCTATAATATATCTCTCTATAATATATCTCTCTATAGTATATCTCCATAATATATCTCTCTATAATATGTCTCTCTATAATATATCTCTCTATAATATATCTCTCATAATATATCTCTCTATAATATATCTCTATAATATATCTCTCTATAATATATCTCTCTATAATATATCTCCATAATATATCTCTCTATAATATCTCTATAATATCTCTCTCTATAATATATATATCTTTATAATATATCTATTTATAGTATATCTCTCTATAATATATCTCTCTATAGTATGTCTCTCTATAATATATCTCTCTATAATATATCTCTCTATAATATATCTCTCTATAGTATATCTCCATAATATATCTCTCTATAATATCTCTATAATATCTCTCTCTATAATATATCTCTTTATATATATTTATAATATATCTATTTATAGTATATCTCTATAATATATCTCTATAATATATCTCTCTATATCTCCATAATATGTCTCTCTATAATATATATCTATATCTCTATAATATATCTCTCTATATCTCTATAATATATATCTCTTTATATCTCTATAATATATCTCTCTATAGTATATCTCTCTATATCTCTATAATATATATATCTTTATATCTCTATAATATATATCTCTTTATATCTCTATAATATATATCTCTTCATAATACACTGCTCAAATAAATAAAGGGAACACTAAAATAACACATCCTAGATCTGAATGAATGAAATATTCTCATTAAATACTTTTTTCTTTACATAGTTGAATGTGCCGACAACAAAATCACACAAAAATTATCAATGGAAATCAAATGTATCAACCCATGGAGGTCTGGATTTGGAGTCACACTCAACATTAAAATGGAAAACCACACTACAGGCTGATCCAACTTTGATGTAATGTCCTTAAAACAAGTCAAAATGAGGCTCAGTAGTGTGTGGCCTCCACGTGCCTGTATGACCTCCCTACAACGCCTGGGCATGCTCCTGATGAGGTGGCGGATGGTCTCCTGAGGGATCTCCTCCCAGACCTGGACTAAAGCATCCGTACAGTCTGTGGTGCAACGTGGCGTTGGTGGATGGAGCGAGACATGATGTTCCAGATGTATTGTCACGGTTTTCATATGGTGAAGGAGAGTCGGACCAAACTGCAGCGTGTCGATTGCGATCCATGTTTATTTAGACAACGTAAACGCGACTAAACACAAACTCAACAAAACAATAAACGCAGTGAAAACCAAAAACAGCCTATACTTGTGTCAACTAACATCGAACAAGGACATCAAGACACTCAGGACAATCACCCACAATACAACCAGAAGAATATGGCTGCCTAAATATGGTTCCCAATCAGAGACAACGATAAACACCTGCCTCTGATTGAGAACCACTTCAGACAGCCATAGACTTAACTAGAACACCCCACTAAGCTACAACCAAACTAAGCTACACACCACATACAAAAACCCATGTCACACCCTGGCCTGACCAAATACATGAAGAAAAACACAAAATACTTCGACCAGGGCGTGACATGTATGACCTCCCTACAACGCCTGGGCATGCTCCTGATGAGGTGGCAGAGGGATCTCCTCCCAGACCTGGACTAAAGCATCCGCCAACTCCTGGACAGTCTGTGGTGCAGCGTTGGTGGATGGAGCGAGACATGATGTCCCAGATGTGCTCAATTGGATTCAGGTCTGGGGAACGGGCGGGCCAGTCCATAGCATCAATGCCTTCCTCTTGCAGGAATTGCTGACACACTCCAGCCACATGAGGTCTAGCATTGTCTTGCATTCGGAGGAACCCAGGGCCAAACGCACCAGCATATAGTCTCACAAGGGGTCTGAGGATCTCATCTCGGTACGTAATGGCAGTCAGGCTACCTCTGGCGAGCACATGGAGGACTGTGCGGCCCCCCAAAGATAATATATCTATAATATCTCTCTCTATAATATCTCTCTATATCTCTCTATAATATCTCTCTCTATAATATATCTCTCTCTAATATATCTCTCTCTATAATATATCTATAATATCTCTCTCTATAATATATCTATAATATCTCTCTATAATATCTCCCTCTATAATATATCTCTCTATAATATCTCTCTCTATAATATCTCTCTCTATAATATATCTCTCTCTATATCTCTCTCTATAATATATCTCTCTATAATATCTCTATAATATATCTCTCTATATCTCTCTCTATAATATCTCTCTATAATATCTCCCTCTATAATATATCTCTCTATAATATCTCTCTCTATATCTCTCTCTATAATATCTCTCTCTATAATATCTCTCTATAATATATCTCTCTATAATATCTCTCTATAATATATCTATAATATCTCTCTATAATATCTATAATATCTCTCTATAATATATCTCTCTATAATATATTTCTCTATAATATGTTTCTCTATAATATATCTCTCTATAATATCTCTCTCTAGAATATATCTCTATAATATATCTCTCTCTATAATATATCTATAATATCTCTCTCTATAATGGGGCGGCAGCGTAGCCTAGTGGTTAGAGCGTTGGACTAGTAACTGGAAGGTTGCGAGTTCAAACCCCCGAGCTGACAAGGTACAAATCTGTCGTTCTGTTCAGTGTTCCCAGGCCGTCATTGAAAATAAGAATGTGTTCTTAACTGACTTGCCTAAATAAAGGTAAAATTAAAAAAATATCTCTCTCTATAATATGTTTCTCTATAATATCTCTCTATTATATCTCTAGAATATCTCCCTCTATAATATATCTCTCTATAATATCTCTCTCTAAAATATCTCTCCATAATATCTCCCTCTATAATATATCTCTCTATTATCTCTCTATAATATCTCCCTCTATAATATATCTCTCTATAATATCTCCCTCTATAATATCTCTATAATATCTCTCTATTATATCTCTATATCTCTCTATTATCTCTCTATAATATCTCCCACTATAATATATCTCTCTATAATATCTCTCTCTATAATATATCTCTCTATAATATCTCTCTATAATATATCTCGCTATAATATCTCCCTCTATAATATCTCTCTATAATATATCTCTCTATAATATCTCTATAATATATCTCTCTATAATATCTCCCTCTATAATATATCTCTCTATAATATATCTCTATAATATCTCTCTATAATATCTCTCCATAATATCTCCCTCTATAATATATCTCTCTATTATCTCTCTATAATATCTCCCTCTATAATATATCTCTCTATAATATCTCCCTCTATAATATCTCTATAATATCTCTCTATTATATCTCTATATCTCTCTATTATCTCTCTATAATATCTCCCACTATATCTCTCTATAATATCTCTCTCTATAATATATCCCTCTATAATATATCTCTCTATAATATATCTCGCTATAATATCTCCCTCTATAATATCTCTCTATAATATATCTCTCTATAATATCTCTATAATATATCTCTCTATAATATCTCCCTCTATAATATATCTCTCTATAATATCTCTCTCTATAATATATCTCTCTATAATATATCTCTATAATATCTCTCTATATAATATCTCCCTCTATAATATATCTCTCTATTATATCTCTATAATATATCTCTCTATAATATCTCCCTCTATGATATATCTCTATAATATCTCTCTCTATAATATATCTCTCTATTATATCTCTATAATATATCTCTCTATAATATCTCTCTCTATAATATATCTCTCTATAATATATCTCTCTATAATATCTCCCTCTATAATATCTCTCTATTATATCTCTATAATAACTCTATAATATATCTCTATAATATATCTCTATAATATCTCTCTATTATATCTCTATAATATATATCTATTATATCTCTATAATATCTCTCTATAATATAGCTCTCTATAATATCTCCCTCTATAATATATCTCTCTATAATATATCTCTATAATATCTATCTATTATATCTCTATAATATCTCTCTATAATATAGCTCTCTATAATATCTCTCTATAATATATCTCTCTCTATAATATCTCTCTCTATAATATCTCCCTCTATAATATCTCTATAATATCTCTCTCTATAATATCTCTCTATAATATCTCTCTATAATATCTCTCTCTATAATATCTCCCTCAATAATATCTCTATAATATCTCTCTATTATATCTCTATAATAACTCTATAATATCTCTCTATAATATATCTCTATAATATCTATCTATTATATCTCTATAATATCTCTCTATAATATAGCTCTCTATAATATCTCTCTATAATATATATCTCTATAATATCTCCCTCTATAATATCTCTATAATATCTCTCTATTATATATCTATATCTCTCTATTATCTCCCTCTATTATATCTCTATAATATCTCTATAATATATATCTCTATAATATATCTCTCTATAATATATATTTCTATAATATATCTCTCTATAATATCTCTCTATAATATATCTCTCTATAATATATATTTCTATAATATATCTCTCTATAATATATCTCTCTATAATATATCTCTCTATATAATATCTCTCTATATAATATCTCCCTCTATAATATCTCTATAATATATCTCTCTATAATATATATTTCTATAATATA
>NC_068447.1:8654100-8774100 GCF_023373465.1 Oncorhynchus keta
AAGACACAAGCGGAGAGCCCAGCCAACAGAGAGTTGTAGTGGTTTGAAGACACAAGCAGGGAGCCCAGCCAACAGAGAGTTGTAGTGGTTTGAAGACACAAGCGGAGAGCCCAGCCAACAGAGAGTTGTAGTAGTTTGAAGACACAAGCGGAGAGCCCAGCCAACAGAGAGTTGTAGTAGTTTGAAGACACAAGCGGAGAGCCCAGCCAACAGAGAGTTGTAGTGGTTTGAAGACACAAGCAGAGAGCCCAGCCAACAGAGAGTTGTAGTGGTTTGAAGACACAAGCAGAGAGCCCAGCCAACAGAGAGTTGTAGTGGTTTGAAGACACAAGCAGAGAGCCCAGCCAACAGAGAGTTGTAGTAGTTTGAAGACACAAGCAGAGAGCCCAGCCAACAGAGAGTTGTAGTGGTTTGAAGACACAAGCAGAGAGCCCAGCCAACAGAGAGTTGTAGTGGTTTGAAGACACAAGCAGGGAGCCCAGCCAGCCCAGCCAACAGAGAGTTGTAGTGGTTTGAAGACACAAGCAGAGAGCCCAGCCAACAGAGAGTTGTAGTGGTTTGAAGACACAAGCGGAGAGCCCAGCCAACAGAGAGTTGTAGTAGTTTGAAGACACAAGCAGAGAGCCCAGCCAACAGAGAGTTGTAGTGGTTTGAAGACACAAGCAGGGAGCCCAGCCAGCCCAGCCAACAGAGAGTTGTAGTAGTTTGAAGACACAAGCAGAGAGCCCAGCCAACAGAGAGTTGTAGTAGTTTGAAGACACAAGCGGAGAGCCCAGCCAACAGAGAGTTGTAGTGGTTTGAAGACACAAGCAGGGAGCCCAGCCAGCCCAGCCAACAGAGAGTTGTAGTGGTTTGAAGACACAAGCAGAGAGCCCAGCCAACAGAGAGTTGTAGTGGTTTGAAGACACAAGCAGGGAGCCCAGCCAACAGAGAGTTGTAGTGGTTTGAAGACACAAGCGGAGAGCCCAGCCAACAGAGAGTTGTAGTGGTTTGAAGACACAAGCGGAGAGCCCAGCCAACAGAGAGTTGTAGTGGTTTGAAGACACAAGCGGAGAGCCCAGCCAACAGAGAGTTGTAGTGGTTTGAAGACACAAGCAGGGAGCCCAGCCAACAGAGAGTTGTAGTAGTTTGAAGACACAAGCAGGGAGCCCAGCCAGCCCAGCCAACAGAGAGTTGTAGTGGTTTGAAGACACAAGCAGGGAGCCCAGCCAACAGAGAGTTGTAGTGGTTTGAAGACACAAGCAGGGAGCCCAGCCAACAGAGAGTTGTAGTGGTTTGAAGACACAAGCAGGGAGCCCAGCCAACAGAGAGTTGTAGTAGTTTGAAGACACAAGCAGGGAGCCCAGCCAGCCCAGCCAACAGAGAGTTGTAGTGGTTTGAAGACACAAGCAGAGAGCCCAGCCAACAGAGAGTTGTAGTGGTTTGAAGACACAAGCAGGGAGCCCAGCCAGCCCAGCCAACAGAGAGTTGTAGTAGTTTGAAGACACAAGCAGGGAGCCCAGCCAACAGAGAGTTGTAGTAGTTTGAAGACACAAGCAGGGAGCCCAGCCAGCCCAGCCAACAGAGAGTTGTAGTGGTTTGAAGACACAAGCAGGGAGCCCAGCCAGCCCAGCCAACAGAGAGTTGTAGTAGTTTGAAGACACAAGCAGAGAGCCCAGCCAACAGAGAGTTGTAGTGGTTTGAAGACACAAGTGGGGGAGCCCAGCCAACAGAGAGTTGTAGTAGTTTGAAGACACAAGCAGGGAGCCCAGCCAACAGAGAGTTGTAGTGGTTTGAAGACACAAGCAGAGAGCCCAGCCAACAGAGAGTTGTAGTGGTTTGAAGACACAAGCAGAGAGCCCAGCCAACAGAGAGTTGTAGTGGTTTGAAGACACAAGCAGGGAGCCCAGCCAACAGAGAGTTGTAGTGGTTTGAAGACACAAGCAGAGAGCCCAGCCAACAGAGAGTTGTAGTAGTTTGAAGACACAAGCAGAGAGCCCAGCCAACAGAGAGTTGTAGTGGTTTGAAGACACAAGCAGGGAGCCCAGCCAACAGAGAGTTGTAGTGGTTTGAAGACACAAGCAGAGAGCCCAGCCAACAGAGAGTTGTAGTGGTTTGAAGACACAAGCAGAGAGCCCAGCCAACAGAGAGTTGTAGTGGTTTGAAGACACAAGCAGAGAGCCCAGCCAACAGAGAGTTGTAGTAGTTTGAAGACACAAGCAGAGAGCCCAGCCAACAGAGAGTTGTAGTGGTTTGAAGACACAAGCAGGGAGCCCAGCCAGCCCAGCCAGCAGAGAGTTGTAGTGGTTTGAAGACACAAACAGAGAGCCCAGCCAATAGAGAGTTGTAGTGGTTTGAAGACACAAGCGGAGAGCCCAGCCAACAGAGAGTTGTAGTGGTTTGAAGACACAAGCGGGGAGCCCAGCCAACAGAGAGTTGTAGTAGTTTGAAGACACAAGCAGGGAGCCCAGCCAACAGAGAGTTGTAGTAGTTTGAAGACACAAGCAGGGAGCCCAGCCAACAGAGAGTTGTAGTGGTTTGAAGACACAAGCGGAGAGCCCAGCCAACAGAGAGTTGTAGTAGTTTGAAGACACAAGCAGAGAGCCCAGCCAACAGAGAGTTGTAGTAGTTTGAAGACACAAGCAGGGAGCCCAGCCAGCCCAGCCAACAGAGAGTTGTAGTGGTTTGAAGACACAAGCGGAGAGCCCAGCCAGCCCAGCCAACAGAGAGTTGTAGTGGTTTGAAGACACAAGCGGAGAGCCCAGCCAACAGAGAGTTGTAGTGGTTTGAAGGAACAAGCAGGGAGCCCAGCCAACAGAGAGTTGTAGTGGTTTGAAGGTACAAGGCCAGGGATCAGATTTAACCGTTCAGACACAAAGCGCATGGCCAGGAATCAGATTTGACCGTTCAGACACAAGGTCCATGGCCAGGAATCAGATTTGACCGTTCAGACACAAAGCGCATGGCCAGGAATCAGATTTGACCGTTCAGACACAAGGTCCATGGCCAGGAATCAGATTTGACCGTTCAGACACAAAGCGCATGGCCAGGAATCAGATTTGTATACGAGTGAGTCCACAGAGTCAGTATACAGAGTGAGTCCACAGAGGGAGTCCACAGAGTGAGTCCACAGAGTGAGTCCACAGAGTGAGTCCACAGAGTGAGTCCACAGAGTCAGTATACAGAGTGAGTCCACAGAGGGAGTCCACAGAATGAGTCCACAGAATGAGTCCACAGAATGAGTCCACAGAGGGAGTCCACAGAATGAGTCCACAGAATGAGTCCACAGAGGGAGTCCACAGAGTCAGTATACAGAGTGAGTCCACAGAGGGAGTCCACAGAATGAGTCCACAGAGGGAGTCCACAGAGGGAGTCCACAGAGTCAGTATACAGAGTGAGTCCACAGAGGGAGTCCACAGAGTGAGTCCACAGAGGGAGTCCACAGAGGGAGTCCACAGAGTCAGTATACAGAGGGAGTCCACAGAGTGAGTCCACAGAGTCAGTATACAGAGTGAGTCCACAGAGGGAGTCCACAGAATGAGTCCACAGAATGAGTCCACAGAGGGAGTCCACAGAGTCAGTATACAGAGTGAGTCCACAGAGGGAGTCCACAGAGTGAGTCCACAGAGGGAGTCCACAGAGTCAGTATACAGAGGGAGTCCACAGAGTGAGTCCACAGAGTGAGTCCACAGAGGGAGTCCACAGAGTCAGTATACAGAGGGAGTCCACAGAGGGAGTCCACAGAGTGAGTCCACAGAGGGAGTCCACAGAGTCAGTATACAGAGGGAGTCCACAGAGTGAGTCCACAGAGGGAGTCCACAGAGTCAGTATACAGAGGGAGTCCACAGAGTGAGTCCACAGAGTCAGTATACAGAGTGAGTCCACAGAGGGAGTCCACAGAGGGAGTCCACAGAGTCATTATTGGGTATTGTGATGTCATTATGGGGTATTGTGATGTCATTATGGGGTATTGTGATGTCATTATGGGGTATTGTGATGTCAATATGGGGTATTGTGATGTCATTATGGGGTATTGTGATGTCATTATGGGGTATTGTGATGTCATTATGGGGTATTGTGATGTCATTATGGGGTATTGTGTATAGGCCAGTGACCAAAACAAATCTACATTTAATCCATTTTAATTTCAGGCTGTAACACAACAACATGTGGAAAATGTCAAGGGGTGTGAATACTTTCTGTATATGATCGGGGGAATTGTTGGTTGTTACCCGTGAACCTCGGCGGTGTTCTATATTCAGGTCTGGAGTGTGATGCTGCTTCTCTGTCTCCTCCTGGTCTCCCGTCTCCTTCTCCGTCTTCTCCTGGTCTCCCGTCTCCTTCTCCTCCTGGTCTCCCGTCTCCTTCTCCTCCTGGTCTCCCGTCTCCTTCTCCGTCTTCTCCTGGTCTCCCGTCTCCTTCTTCTCCTGGTCTCCCGTCTCCTTCTTCCCCCGGTCTCCCGTCTCCTTCTTCTCCTGGTCTCCCGTCTCCTTCTTCTCCTGGTCTCCCGTCTCCTTCTTCCCCTGGTCTCCCGTCTCCTTCTTCTCCTGGTCTCCCGTCTCCTTCTTCCCCTGGTCTCCCGTCTCCTTCTTCCCCCGGTCTCCCGTCTCCTTGTCCGTCTTCTCCTTGGTCTTCTTGGGACGATACTTTATCTCCAGGGTCCCGTCTTTGGCTAGATAACAACACAAGAATCAGTGGGTTTAATTCATTTCAATGATTGGATGTACATATCCCTTCAAGACTTCTTCATTGGCCGTTTCATTTTAGATCACAAAAGGAGTGCCATGGTTTTCGTGTTTTGTCTCTTTTTCTCGACAGGTCTGCATTGTTTGGTTATCATCACATTACTAAAACAGAGGACAGACTTACCACGACATTTCCCACAGTACCACACCCGGATGACTTTAGCTGCCTTCTCTGATATGCCGATGCAGTCACCATGAAACCACTCGTTACAGCAGTCACAACCACTGCAGAGACAGAGGAAACACATATATGAGAGAGAGAGAGAGAGAGAGGAGAGGAGAGGAGAGGAGAGGAGAGGAGAGGAGAGGAGAGGAGAGGAGAGGAGAGGAGAGGAGAGGAGAGGAGAGGAGAGGAGAGGAGAGAGAGGAGAGGAGAGGAGAGGAGGAGAGGAGAGGAGAGGAGAGGAGAGGAGAGGAGAGAGAGAGAGAGAGAGAGAGAGAGAGAGAGAGAGAGAGAGAGAGAGAGAGAGACAGACAGACAGACAGACAGACAGACAGACAGACAGACAGACAGACAGACAGACAGACAGACAGACAGACAGACAGACAGACAGACAGACAGACAGTTAGTTAGTTACATCATGAAGCAGTTGATGTCAGGTCTGCGACAGATACAGTAGACAGGTGCGTTTCCCCCCTCCATCATAGGTCCAATAGGTCTGTCAGGGGCTGGGTCGAGGGCTGATACCTCACTGTCCTGAGGGGTAGAGGAGCAGAAGCAACATTTGATACATCCGGAGTGTGTGTGTGTGTGTGTGTGTGTGTGTGTGTGTGTGTGTGTGTGTGTGTGTGTGTGTGTGTGTGTGTGTGTGTGTGTGTGTGTGTGTGTGTATTTGCCCATGGTGATGGTAGCCTAAATTTGCTCAAGTCTTATCATGTCAACAAAGATTAGAGGAAGAATCAATATTTAGTAAAGAAAAAACGATAATAGATTGACTAAAGGAAATTGGAATTTGGCTTTAGGTATCCATATTAAAAAGTATATTATTAAAATGTGTATTCATCTTGTTGCTCGGTGGTAACACTGGCAGCCCAATTTTGATCTTCCACTAAAATAATATTTTGACCAATCAAATCAGCTCTTTGCCAATATTTCGACAAAATGTTGTTAATATTTAATTAGGCTGCTTGTGTAAACTTTGATTTGTTTTTTATTTGACTTTGAACGAATGAATTAATGAATGAAGGTATATCAGAATTTTGAACATGAAACGACCATGACTAGAAAAACGAATATAAACCTGGTTTGCGATGCAGAATTACACATCCACACATCACCGTATCATCCCGCTTTTGTGAAGATGGACAATGCTCCATGACTAGATGCTGAAAATGACGAGATGCTCTTTCACTTACCATGATGACTGGGGATCGCGTTGGGCGAGACACTTACAGAAAAGCCGGGTAGAGTAGAGAAATAATGTCCAACCAATGCATGAGAAAATAAAACATTTGATTTCACATTTAGATGTTTTGATTTAGCACGATTTTGGTTCAAAACATCTGCAGAAAATGGTTGCTTCCGGTTCCTCCTTCTTTGGTTATTGTCAAAGCGAGCCACAAGTAGCCTTTTGAGGTAGCGCGCCACCTGCTGTTTGTTAGGAGATAATGCAAGTCCAATTTCTACAACTCTGATCTGAAAAGTATTGCGTACCACCCCAACATGAAACAATACAAAAATATATATATATTTTTCCCGGACGTTAAAATCAGGTTCATTTAGGTGCTCAAAAATACGTATTTTACCTATCTTTCAGGACGTTGAAAATACATATTTTTATTCATTGGGGATCGAGGATAGAGCCAAATATCAACTTCACATACATTTTCAATGAGGTAATCGTTATATCACAACACTTTTTTGAAACCTCTTAGTATTGGAAAGAGGAGGCAACTGGAGGTCGCAACAGAACATTTTATTATTGTTCACTTCTGCCTCTACCAGCTTTTTACAAAAGGCTTAAAAACAACTGGCAGCAATGATATTGAAAGCAACTCAGGCAACTGAATAAACCAACAAACGAATTAAACTACAATAACATTCTCAGTAAGTCCGGACAAAGTTGAATTACTGTTTAATCAACGGCTGCCACGCCTCACTTTTCTCCACACCCCGAAAATAAACAACAATAAATCAGATGTGTTATTATGCGGCTCTTTGTTGATAAACGCACTGTCCGCTCTCCCTTGAGGCTTTCCCAAGTACCCAAGAGACCAGACCGACTCAGATCTCTCGCTCAGATCATGTCCGAGCCTCGGAGTGGACAGTGAAACACACGCGCGCTCAGATCATGTCCGAGCCTCGGATTGGACAGTGAAACACACGCGCGCTCAGATCATGTCCGAGCCTCGGATTGGACAGTGAAACACACGCGCGCTCAGATCATGTCCGAGCCTCGGATTGGACAGTGAAACACACGCGCGCTCAGATCATGTCCGAGCCTCTGATTGGACAGTGAAACACACGCTCTCGCCTACAGGTGACGGGGAGATGTTTAATTTCTCTCTCATGCCATCATGGCTGAATTCTGCACAAATTCATACTATTATGTGTCCAGGTTAACCGTGGGACGTCCCTCATTAATAAACAAACCTTCGGTTAAAGTCATGGTTATTGCATCATTTTCAGATCTATTAGAAGCGATTAATATACGAAACAACAATGTAATTTAACCAATTGACTGGCCAGAGATCAGAGTATTCATCAGCAAAGACGCAGTGCAAACTGATCATATTTTAGACAACAAAAGTGAAGGGAAAATGATTGATGAAATCGAAGTGTGTCAGCTGTATGGGGATTTGCGATTCATAATTTACATTTTACCGGTACTACCAGTAGTAGTAGTAGGCCAACCGGTAACCAGGAAGGAAGGCGTCTGCAGAGAACAGTCAACATGTTCAACAAAGTACATCGCCAGAGGAACACACTCACTTCGAGCAGATCAGCAGGTCGGGGAGGCTTTTCGTGGCAGCGGGACGAAACCAATCGAAGAAGGATGCGGTGAGGAAGTACAGTTCCCGCTCAGCCCAGTCAAAACTGTTCGCTGCTCTGGCCCCCCAATGGTGGAACAAACTCCCTCACGACGCCAGGACAGCGGAGTCAATCACCACCTTCCGGAGACACCTGAAACCCCACCTCTTTAAGGAATACCTAGGATAGGATAAAGTAATCCTTCTCACCCCCCTTAAAATATTTAGATGCACTATTGTAAAGTGGCTGTTCCACTGGATGTCATAAGGTGAATGCACCAATTTGTAAGTCGCTCTGGATAAGAGCGTCTGCTAAATGACTTAAATGTAAATGTAAATGTGAGCAAAGTTACTGGGCTCGAATTTAGTCCAGCTTACTCTATATAGATTGATGCTTCTAATTGTGCATGTTATAAACATTTATTTTTTTGATGATGATGATGATGATGAAAGGTTATACTCTATGGTTGGATTTATATAATAATTTTGTTGGCAGACCTAACTTGATTGACCCTCTTTCTAAAAGGCCTAGTCTATGAGAGGCCTAATAAATATGTGTATGAATATTCTGTTAACGCCTATAAGCTTTAGAGATGCATTCAGTTAATGAACTCATTATTTTAGTTCGATTACAATGATTTATTTTCAATCATTGTTGAATTTGTTAGACTTTACAATTACGTAGAACTGATAATACATTACTTTTTTTTCTATAATTTTTGAATTTGACAGAAATTCTATTCTATTATGCTGGGCTGGGCTGCTTATACATTATATGTAAATAAATGCTTATTAATGTTCATTCGTATATTAATAATAATAACCGGGAATATCAGTCTGAAAGTGAATATTTCTCCTTTTGTTCATGTCCATATAGCCGAGGACATTATTATTATTTATTATTATTATTATTATTATTATTATTATTATTATTATTATTATTCCTTATCCACTTCGTGTAATTATTTTATTTCTTTTTTCTCTCGCCTCACTTTTTCTGGGGGGGAAAGGTGATCTGGTCTACCTGGTTAAATAAAGGTGATCTGGCCTACCTGGTTAAATAAAGGTGATCTGGCCTACCTGGTTAAATAAAGGTGATCTGGTCTACCTGGTTAAATAAAGGTGATCTGGCCTACCTGGTTAAATAAAGGTGATCTGGCCTACCTGGTTAAATAAAGGTGATCTGGCCTACCTGGTTAAATAAAGGTGATCTGGCCTACCTGGTTAAATAAAGGTGATCTGGTCTACCTGGTTAAATAAAGGTGATCTGGTCTACCTGGTTAAATAAAGGTGATCTGGCCTACCTGGTTAAATAAAGGTGATCTGGCCTACCTGGTTAAATAAAGGTGATCTGGTCTACCTGGTTAAATAAAGGTGATCTGGCCTACCTGGTTAAATAAAGGTGATCTGGTCTACCTGGTTAAATAAAGGTGATCTGGCCTACCTGGTTAAATAAAGGTGATCTGGCCTACCTGGTTAAATAAAGGTGATCTGGTCTACCTGGTTAAATAAAGGTGATCTGGTCTACCTGGTTAAATAAAGGTGATCTGGTCTACCTGGTTAAATAAAGGTGATCTGGCCTACCTGGTTAAATAAAGGTGATCTGGCCTACCTGCTTAAATAAAGGTGATCTGGCCTACCTGGTTAAATGAAGGTGATCTGGCCTAAGGTGATCTGGCCTACCTGGTTAAATAAAGGTGATCTGGCCTACCTGGTTAAATAAAGGTGATCTGGTCTACCTGGTTAAATAAAGGTGATCTGGTCTACCTGGTTAAATAAAGGTGATCTGGTCTACCTGGTTAAATAAAGGTGATCTGGCCTACCTGGTTAAATAAAGGTGATCTGGCCTACCTGGTTAAATAAAGGTGATCTGGTCTACCTGGTTAAATAAAGGTGATCTGGCCTACCTGGTTAAATAAAGGTGATCTGGCCTACCTGGTTAAATAAAGGTGATCTGGTCTACCTGGTTAAATAAAGGTGATCTGGTCTACCTGGTTAAATAAAGGTGATCTGGTCTACCTGGTTAAATAAAGGTGATCTGGCCTACCTGGTTAAATAAAGGTGATCTGGCCTACCTGGTTAAATAAAGGTGATCTGGTCTACCTGGTTAAATAAAGGTGATCTGGTCTACCTGGTTAAATAAAGGTGATCTGGTCTACCTGGTTAAATAAAGGTGATCTGGCCTACCTGGTTAAATAAAGGTGATCTGGTGATCTCTACCTGGTTAAATAAAGGTGATCTGGCCTACCTGGTTAAATAAAGGTGATCTGGTCTACCTGGTTAAATAAAGGTGATCTGGCCTACCTGGTTAAATAAAGGTGATCTGGTCTACCTGGTTAAATAAAGGTGATCTGGCCTACCTGGTTAAATAAAGGTGATCTGGCCTACCTGGTTAAATAAAGGTGATCTGGTCTACCTGGTTAAATAAAGGTGATCTGGCCTACCTGGTTAAATAAAGGTGATCTGGTCTACCTGGTTAAATAAAGGTGATCTGGTCTACCTGGTTAAATAAAGGTGATCTGGCCTACCTGGTTAAATAAAGGTGATCTGGCCTACCTGGTTAAATAAAGGTGATCTGGTCTACCTGGTTAAATAAAGGTGATCTGGTCTACCTGGTTAAATAAAGGTGATCTGGTCTACCTGGTTAAATGTGATCTCTACCTGGTTAAATAAAGGTGATCTGGCCTCTACCTGGTTAAATAAAGGTGATACCTGGTTAAATAAAGGTGATCTGGTCTACCTGGTTAAATAAAGGTGATCTGGCCTACCTGGTTAAATAAAGGTGATCTGGTCTACCTGGTTAAATAAAGGTGATCTGGTCTACCTGGTTAAATAAAGGTGATCTGGCCTACCTGGTTAAATAAAGGTGATCTGGCCTACCTGGTTAAATAAAGGTGATCTGGCCTACCTGGTTAAATAAAGGTGATCTGGTCTACCTGGTTAAATAAAGGTGATCTGGCCTACCTGGTTAAATAAAGGTGATCTGGTCTACCTGGTTAAATAAAGGTGATCTGGTCTACCTGGTTAAATAAAGGTGATCTGGCCTACCTGGTTAAATAAAGGTGATCTGGTCTACCTGGTTAAATAAAGGTGATCTGGCCTACCTGGTTAAATAAAGGTGATCTGGCCTACCTGGTTAAATAAAGGTGATCTGGCCTACCTGGTTAAATAAAGGTGATCTGGTCTACCTGGTTAAATAAAGGTGATCTGGTCTACCTGGTTAAATAAAGGTGATCTGGCCTACCTGGTTAAATAAAGGTGATCTGGCCTACCTGGTTAAATAAAGGTGATCTGGTCTACCTGGTTAAATAAAGGTGATCTGGTCTACCTGGTTAAATAAAGGTGATCTGGCCTACCTGGTTAAATAAAGGTGATCTGGCCTACCTGGTTAAATAAAGGTGATCTGGCCTACCTGGTTAAATAAAGGTGATCTGGTCTACCTGGTTAAATAAAGGTGATCTGGTCTACCTGGTTAAATAAAGGTGATCTGGTCTACCTGGTTAAATGAAAGGTGATCTGGCCTACCTGGTTAAATAAAGGTGATCTGGCCTACCTGGTTAAATAAAGGTGATCTGGCCTACCTGGTTAAATAAAGGTGATCTGGCCTACCTGGTTAAATAAAGGTGATCTGGCCTACCTGGTTAAATAAAGGTGATCTGGCCTACCTGGTTAAATAAAGGTGATCTGGTCTACCTGGTTAAATAAAGGTGATCTGGTCTACCTGGTTAAATAAAGGTGATCTGGTCTACCTGGTTAAATAAAGGTGATCTGGCCTACCTGGTTAAATAAAGGTGATCTGGCCTACCTGGTTAAATAAAGGTGATCTGGTCTACCTGGTTAAATAAAGGTGATCTGGCCTACCTGGTTAAATAAAGGTGATCTGGCCTACCTGGTTAAATAAAGGTGATCTGGCCTACCTGGTTAAATAAAGGTGATCTGGCCTACCTGGTTAAATAAAGGTGATCTGGTCTACCTGGTTAAATAAAGGTGATCTGGTCTACCTGGTTAAATAAAGGTGATCTGGTCTACCTGGTTAAATAAAGGTGATCTGGCCTACCTGGTTAAATAAAGGTGATCTGGCCTACCTGGTTAAATAAAGGTGATCTGGCCTACCTGGTTAAATAAAGGTGATCTGGCCTACCTGGTTAAATAAAGGTGATCTGGCCTACCTGGTTAAATAAAGGTGATCTGGCCTACCTGGTTAAATAAAGGTGATCTGGTCTACCTGGTTAAATAAAGGTGATCTGGTCTACCTGGTTAAATAAAGGTGATCTGGTCTACCTGGTTAAATAAAGGTGATCTGGCCTACCTGGTTAAATAAAGGTGATCTGGCCTACCTGGTTAAATAAAGGTGATCTGGCCTACCTGGTTAAATAAAGGTGATCTGGCCTACCTGGTTAAATAAAGGTGATCTGGCCTACCTGGTTAAATAAAGGTGATCTGGTCTACCTGGTTAAATAAAGGTGATCTGGTCTACCTGGTTAAATAAAGGTGATCTGGTCTACCTGGTTAAATAAAGGTGATCTGGCCTACCTGGTTAAATAAAGGTGATCTGGTCTACCTGGTTAAATAAAGGTGATCTGGTCTACCTGGTTAAATAAAGGTGATCTGGTCTACCTGGTTAAATAAAGGTGATCTGGTCTACCTGGTTAAATAAAGGTGATCTGGTCTACCTGGTTAAATAAAGGTGATCTGGCCTACCTGGTTAAATAAAGGTGATCTGGTCTACCTGGTTAAATAAAGGTGATCTGGTCTACCTGGTTAAATAAAGGTGATCTGGCCTACCTGGTTAAATAAAGGTGATCTGGCCTACCTGGTTAAATAAAGGTGATCTGGTCTACCTGGTTAAATAAAGGTGATCTGGCCTACCTGGTTAAATAAAGGTGATCTGGTCTACCTGGTTAAATAAAGGTGATCTGGTCTACCTGGTTAAATAAAGGTGATCTGGCCTACCTGGTTAAATAAAGGTGATCTGGCCTACCTGGTTAAATAAAGGTGATCTGGCCTACCTGGTTAAATAAAGGTGATCTGGCCTACCTGGTTAAATAAAGGTGATCTGGCCTACCTGGTTAAATAAAGGTGATCTGGTCTACCTAGTTAAATAAAGGTGATCTGGTCTACCTAGTTAAATAAAGGTGATCTGGCCTACCTGGTTAAATAAAGGTGATCTGGTCTACCTGGTGAAATAAAGGTGATCTGGTCTACCTGGTGAAATAAAGGTGATCTGGTCTACCTGGTTAAATAAAGGTGATCTGGCCTACCTGGTTAAATAAAGGTGATCTGGTCTACCTGGTTAAATAAAGGTGATCTGGTCTACCTGGTTAAATAAAGGTGATCTGGTCTACCTGGTTAAATAAAGGTGATCTGGCCTACCTGGTTAAATAAAGGTGATCTGGCCTACCTGGTTAAATAAAGGTGATCTGGTCTACCTGGTTAAATAAAGGTGATCTGGCCTACCTGGTTAAATAAAGGTGATCTGGTCTACCTGGTTAAATAAAGGTGATCTGGTCTACCTGGTTAAATAAAGGTGATCTGGCCTACCTGGTTAAATAAAGGTGATCTGGCCTACCTGGTTAAATAAAGGTGATCTGGCCTACCTGGTTAAATAAAGGTGATCTGGCCTACCTGGTTAAATAAAGGTGATCTGGCCTACCTGGTTAAATAAAGGTGATCAGGTCTACCTAGTTAAATAAAGGTCATCTGGTCTACCTAGTTAAATAAAGGTGATCTGGCCTACCTGGTTAAATAAAGGTGATCTGGTCTACCTGGTGAAATAAAGGTGATCTGGTCTACCTGGTGAAATAAAGGTGATCTGGTCTACCTGGTTAAATAAAGGTGATCTGGCCTACCTGGTTAAATAAAGGTGATCTGGTCTACCTGGTTAAATAAAGGTGATCTGATCTACCTGGTTAAATAAAGGTGATCTGGTCTACCTGGTTAAATAAAGGTGATCTGGTCTACCTAGTTAAATAAAGGTGATCTGGTCTACCTAGTTAAATAAAGGTGATCTGGCCTACCTGGTTAAATAAAGGTGAGCTGGTCTACCTGGTGAAATAAAGGTGATCTGGTCTACCTGGTGAAATAAAGGTGATCTGGTCTACCTGGTTAAATAAAGGTGATCTGGTCTACCTGGTTAAATAAAGGTGATCTGGTCTACCTAGTTAAATAAAGGTGATCTGGTCTACCTAGTTAAATAAAGGTGATCTGGCCTACCTGGTTAAATAAAGGTGATCTGGTCTACCTGGTGAAATAAAGGTGATCTGGTCTACCTGGTGAAATAAAGGTGATCTGGTCTACCTGGTTAAATAAAGGTGATCTGGCCTACCTGGTTAAATAAAGGTGATCTGGTCTACCTGGTTAAATAAAGGTGATCTGATCTACCTGGTTAAATAAAGGTGATCTGGCCTACCTGGTTAAATAAAGGTGATCTGGTCTACCTGGTTAAATAAAGGTGATCTGGCCTACCTGGTTAAATAAAGGTGATCTGGCCTACCTGGTTAAATAAAGGTGATCTGGTCTACCTGGTGAAATAAAGGTGATCTGGTCTACCTGGTGAAATAAAGGTGATCTGGTCTACCTGGTTAAATAAAGGTGATCTGGCCTACCTGGTTAAATAAAGGTGATCTGGCCTACCTGGTTAAATAAAGGTGATCTGGTCTACCTGGTGAAATAAAGGTGATCTGGTCTACCTGGTGAAATAAAGGTGATCTGGTCTACCTGGTTAAATAAAGGTGATCTGGTCTACCTAGTTAAATAAAGGTGATCTGGTCTACCTAGTTAAATAAAGGTGATCTGGCCTACCTGGTTAAATAAAGGTGATCTGGTCTACCTGGTGAAATAAAGGTGATCTGGTCTACCTGGTGAAATAAAGGTGATCTGGTCTACCTGGTTAAATAAAGGTGATCTGGCCTACCTGGTTAAATAAAGGTGATCTGGTCTACCTGGTTAAATAAAGGTGATCTGGTCTACCTGGTTAAATAAAGGTGATCTGGCCTACCTGGTTAAATAAAGGTGATCTGGCCTACCTGGTTAAATAAAGGTGATCTGGTCTACCTGGTTAAATAAAGGTGATCTGATCTACCTGGTTAAATAAAGTGATCTGGTCTACCTGGTTAAATAAAGGTGATCTGGCCTACCTGGTTAAATAAAGGTGATCTGGTCTACCTGGTTAAATAAAGGTGATCTGGTCTACCTGGTTAAATAAAGGTGATCTGGTCTACCTGGTTAAATAAAGGTGATCTGGTCTACCTGGTTAAATAAAGGTGATCTGGTCTACCTGGTTAAATAAAGGTGATCTGGCCTACCTGGTAAAAAAAATAAAGGTGATCTGGCCTACCTGGTTAAATAAAGGTGATCTGGTCTACCTGGTTAAATAAAGGTGATCTGGCCTACCTGGTTAAATAAAGGTGATCTGGTCTACCTGGTGAAATAAAGGTGATCTGGTCTACCTGGTGAAATAAAGGTGATCTGGTCTACCTGGTGAAATAAAGGTGATCTGGTCTACCTGGTGAAATAAAGGTGATCTGGTCTACCTGGTTAAATAAAGGTGATCTGGCCTACCTGGTTAAATAAAGGTGATCTGGTCTACCTGGTGAAATAAAGGTGATCTGGTCTACCTGGTGAAATAAAGGTGATCTGGTCTACCTGGTGAAATAAAGGTGATCTGGTCTACCTGGTGAAATAAAGGTGATCTGGCCTACCTGGTTAAATAAAGGTGATCTGGTCTACCTGGTTAAATAAAGGTGATCTGATCTACCTGGTTAAATAAAGGTGATCTGGCCTACCTGGTTAAATAAAGGTGATCTGGTCTACCTGGTTAAATAAAGGTGATCTGGCCTACCTGGTTAAATAAAGGTGATCTGGCCTACCTGGTTAAATAAAGGTGATCTGGCCTACCTGGTTAAATAAAGGTGATCTGGCCTACCTGGTTAAATAAAGGTGATCTGGTCTACCTAGTTAAATAAAGGTGATCTGGTCTACCTAGTTAAATAAAGGTGATCTGGCCTACCTGGTTAAATAAAGGTGATCTGGTCTACCTGGTGAAATAAAGGTGATCTGGTCTACCTGGTGAAATAAAGGTGATCTGGTCTACCTGGTTAAATAAAGGTGATCTGGCCTACCTGGTTAAATAAAGGTGATCTGGTCTACCTGGTTGGTTATAAATAAAGGTGATCTACCTGGTTAAATAAAGGTGATCTGGTCTACCTGGTTAAATAAAGGTGATCTGGCCTACCTGGTTAAATAAAGGTGATCTGGTCTACCTGGTTAAATAAAGGTGATCTGGTCTACCTGGTGAAATAAAGGTGATCTGGTCTACCTGGTTAAATAAAGGTGATCTGGCCTACCTGGTTAAATAAAGGTGATCTGGTCTACCTGGTTAAATAAAGGTGATCTGGCCTACCTGGTTAAATAAAGGTGACCTGGTTAAATAAAGGTGATCTGGCCTACCTGGTTAAATAAAGGTGATCTGGCCTACCTGGTTAAATAAAGGTGATCTGGTCTACCTGGTTAAATAAAGGTGATCTGGTCTACCTGGTTAAATAAAGGTGATCTGGCCTACCTGGTTAAATAAAGGTGATCTGGCCTACCCTGGTTAAATAAAGGTGATCTGGCCTACCTGGTTAAATAAAGGTGATCTGGTCTACCTGGTTAAATAAAGGTGATCTGGCCTACCTGGTTAAATAAAGGTGATCTGGCCTACCTGGTTAAATAAAGGTGATCTGGTCTACCTGGTTAAATAAAGGTGATCTGGTCTACCTGGTTAAATAAAGGTGATCTGGTCTACCTGGTTAAATAAAGGTGATCTGGCCTACCTGGTTAAATAAAGGTGATCTGGCCTACCTGGTTAAATAAAGGTGATCTGGCCTACCTGGTTAAATAAAGGTGATCTGGCCTACCTGGTTAAATAAAGGTGATCTGGCCTACCTGGTTAAATAAAGGTGATCTGGCCTACCTGGTTAAATAAAGGTGATCTGGTCTACCTGGTTAAATAAAGGCTGGTTAAATGATCTGGTCTACCTGGTTAAATAAAGGTGATCTGGTCTACCTGGTTAAATAAAGGTGATCTGGCCTACCTGGTTAAATAAAGGTGATCTGGTCTACCTGGTTAAATAAAGGTGATCTGGTCTACCTGGTTAAATAAAGGTGATCTGGCCTACCTGGTTAAATAAAGGTGATCTGGTCTACCTGGTTAAATAAAGGTGATCTGGCCTACCTGGTTAAATAAAGGTGATCTGGCCTACCTGGTTAAATAAAGGTGATCTGGTCTACCTGGTTAAATAAAGGTGATCTGGTCTACCTGGTTAAATAAAGGTGATCTGGTCTACCTGGTTAAATAAAGGTGATCTGGCCTACCTGGTTAAATAAAGGTGATCTGGCCTACCTGGTTAAATAAAGGTGATCTGGCCTACCTGGTTAAATAAAGGTGATCTGGCCTACCTGGTTAAATAAAGGTGATCTGGCCTACCTGGTTAAATAAAGGTGATCTGGCCTACCTGGTTAAATAAAGGTGATCTGGTCTACCTGGTTAAATAAAGGTGATCTGGTCTACCTGGTTAAATAAAGGTGATCTGGTCTACCTGGTTAAATAAAGGTGATCTGGCCTACCTGGTTAAATAAAGGTGATCTGGCCTACCTGGTTAAATAAAGGTGATCTGGCCTACCTGGTTAAATAAAGGTGATCTGGCCTACCTGGTTAAATAAAGGTGATCTGGCCTACCTGGTTAAATAAAGGTGATCTGGCCTACCTGGTTAAATAAAGGTGATCTGGTCTACCTGGTTAAATAAAGGTGATCTGGTCTACCTGGTTAAATAAAGGTGATCTGGCCTACCTGGTTAAATAAAGGTGATCTGGTCTACCTGGTTAAATAAAGGTGATCTGGTCTACCTGGTTAAATAAAGGTGATCTGGTCTACCTGGTTAAATAAAGGTGATCTGGTCTACCTGGTTAAATAAAGGTGATCTGGTCTACCTGGTTAAATAAAGGTGATCTGGTCTACCTGGTTAAATAAAGGTGATCTGGTCTACCTGGTTAAATAAAGGTGATCTGGCCTACCTGGTTAAATAAAGGTGATCTGGCCTACCTGGTTAAATAAAGGTGATCTGGTCTACCTGGTTAAATAAAGGTGATCTGGCCTACCTGGTTAAATAAAGGTGATCTGGTCTACCTGGTTAAATAAAGGTGATCTGGTCTACCTGGTTAAATAAAGGTGATCTGGCCTACCTGGTTAAATAAAGGTGATCTGGCCTACCTGGTTAAATAAAGGTGATCTGGCCTACCTGGTTAAATAAAGGTGATCTGGCCTACCTGGTTAAATAAAGGTGATCTGGCCTACCTGGTTAAATAAAGGTGATCTGGTCTACCTAGTTAAATAAAGGTGATCTGGTCTACCTAGTTAAATAAAGGTGATCTGGCCTACCTGGTTAAATAAAGGTGATCTGGTCTACCTGGTGAAATAAAGGTGATCTGGTCTACCTGGTGAAATAAAGGTGATCTGGTCTACCTGGTTAAATAAAGGTGATCTGGCCTACCTGGTTAAATAAAGGTGATCTGGTCTACCTGGTTAAATAAAGGTGATCTGGTCTACCTGGTTAAATAAAGGTGATCTGGTCTACCTGGTTAAATAAAGGTGATCTGGCCTACCTGGTTAAATAAAGGTGATCTGGCCTACCTGGTTAAATAAAGGTGATCTGGTCTACCTGGTTAAATAAAGGTGATCTGGCCTACCTGGTTAAATAAAGGTGATCTGGTCTACCTGGTTAAATAAAGGTGATCTGGTCTACCTGGTTAAATAAAGGTGATCTGGCCTACCTGGTTAAATAAAGGTGATCTGGCCTACCTGGTTAAATAAAGGTGATCTGGCCTACCTGGTTAAATAAAGGTGATCTGGCCTACCTGGTTAAATAAAGGTGATCTGGCCTACCTGGTTAAATAAAGGTGATCTGGTCTACCTAGTTAAATAAAGGTGATCTGGTCTACCTGGTTAAATAAAGGTGATCTGGCCTACCTGGTTAAATAAAGGTGATCTGGTCTACCTGGTGAAATAAAGGTGATCTGGTCTACCTGGTGAAATAAAGGTGATCTGGTCTACCTGGTTAAATAAAGGTGATCTGGCCTACCTGGTTAAATAAAGGTGATCTGGTCTACCTGGTTAAATAAAGGTGATCTGATCTACCTGGTTAAATAAAGGTGATCTGGTCTACCTGGTTAAATAAAGGTGATCTGGTCTACCTAGTTAAATAAAGGTGATCTGGTCTACCTAGTTAAATAAAGGTGATCTGGTCTACCTAGTTAAATAAAGGTGATCTGGCCTACCTGGTTAAATAAAGGTGATCTGGTCTACCTGGTGAAATAAAGGTGATCTGGTCTACCTGGTGAAATAAAGGTGATCTGGTCTACCTGGTGAAATAAAGGTGATCTGGTCTACCTGGTTAAATAAAGGTGATCTGGCCTACCTGGTTAAATAAAGGTGATCTGGCCTACCTGGTTAAATAAAGGTGATCTGGTCTACCTGGTTAAATAAAGGTGATCTGATCTACCTGGTTAAATAAAGGTGATCTGGTCTACCTGGTTAAATAAAGGTGATCTGGCCTACCTGGTTAAATAAAGGTGATCTGGTCTACCTGGTTAAATAAAGGTGATCTGGTCTACCTGGTTAAATAAAGGTGATCTGGTCTACCTGGTTAAATAAAGGTGATCTGGCCTACCTGGTTAAATAAAGGTGATCTGGTCTACCTGGTTAAATAAAGGTGATCTGGTCTACCTGGTTAAATAAAGGTGATCTGGTCTACCTGGTTAAATAAAGGTGATCTGGTCTACCTGGTTAAATAAAGGTGATCTGGTCTACCTGGTTAAATAAAGGTGATCTGGCCTACCTGGTTAAATAAAGGTGATCTGGTCTACCTGGTTAAATAAAGGTGATCTGGTCTACCTGGTTAAATAAAGGTGATCTGGCCTACCTGGTTAAATAAAGGTGATCTGGCCTACCTGGTTAAATAAAGGTGATCTGGTCTACCTAGTTAAATAAAGGTGATCTGGTCTACCTAGTTAAATAAAGGTGATCTGGTCTACCTGGTTAAATAAAGGTGATCTGGTCTACCTGGTTAAATAAAGGTGATCTGGCCTACCTGGTTAAATAAAGGTGATCTGGCCTACCTGGTTAAATAAAGGTGATCTGGTCTACCTGGTTAAATAAAGGTGATCTGGCCTACCTGGTTAAATAAAGGTGATCTGGCCTACCTGGTTAAATAAAGGTGATCTGGCCTACCTGGTTAAATAAAGGTGATCTGGTCTACCTGGTTAAATAAAGGTGATCTGGTCTACCTAGTTAAATAAAGGTGATCTGGTCTACCTAGTTAAATAAAGGTGATCTGGCCTACCTGGTTAAATAAAGGTGATCTGGTCTACCTGGTGAAATAAAGGTGATCTGGTCTACCTGGTGAAATAAAGGTGATCTGGTCTACCTGGTTAAATAAAGGTGATCTGGCCTACCTGGTTAAATAAAGGTGATCTGGTCTACCTGGTTAAATAAAGGTGATCTGATCTACCTGGTTAAATAAAGGTGATCTGGTCTACCTGGTTAAATAAAGGTGATCTGGTCTACCTAGTTAAATAAAGGTGATCTGGTCTACCTAGTTAAATAAAGGTGATCTGGCCTACCTGGTTAAATAAAGGTGATCTGGTCTACCTGGTGAAATAAAGGTGATCTGGTCTACCTGGTTAAATAAAGGTGATCTGGTCTACCTGGTTAAATAAAGGTGATCTGGTCTACCTAGTTAAATAAAGGTGATCTGGTCTACCTAGTTAAATAAAGGTGATCTGGCCTACCTGGTTAAATAAAGGTGATCTGGTCTACCTGGTGAAATAAAGGTGATCTGGTATACCTGGTGAAATAAAGGTGATCTGGTCTACCTGGTTAAATAAAGGTGATCTGGCCTACCTGGTTAAATAAAGGTGATCTGGTCTACCTGGTTAAATAAAGGTGATCTGGCCTACCTGGTTAAATAAAGGTGATCTGGCCTACCTGGTTAAATAAAGGTGATCTGGTCTACCTGGTTAAATAAAGGTGATCTGGTCTACCTGGTTAAATAAAGGTGATCTGGCCTACCTGGTTAAATAAAGGTGATCTGGTCTACCTGGTTAAATAAAGGTGATCTGGTCTACCTGGTTAAATAAAGGTGATCTGGCCTACCTGGTTAAATAAAGGTGATCTGGCCTACCTGGTTAAATAAAGGTGATCTGGTCTACCTAGTTAAATAAAGGTGATCTGGTCTACCTAGTTAAATAAAGGTGATCTGGTCTACCTGGTTAAATAAAGGTGATCTGGTCTACCTGGTTAAATAAAGGTGATCTGGTCTACCTGGTTAAATAAAGGTGATCTGGCCTACCTGGTTAAATAAAGGTGATCTGGTCTACCTGGTTAAATAAAGGTGATCTGGTCTACCTGGTTAAATAAAGGTGATCTGGCCTACCTGGTTAAATAAAGGTGATCTGGCCTACCTGGTTAAATAAAGGTGATCTGGCCTACCTGGTTAAATAAAGGTGATCTGGCCTACCTGGTTAAATAAAGGTGATCTGGCCTACCTGGTTAAATAAAGGTGATCTGGTCTACCTGGTTAAATAAAGGTGATCTGGTCTACCTAGTTAAATAAAGGTGATCTGGCCTACCTGGTTAAATAAAGGTGATCTGGTCTACCTGGTGAAATAAAGGTGATCTGGTCTACCTGGTGAAATAAAGGTGATCTGGTCTACCTGGTTAAATAAAGGTGATCTGGCCTACCTGGTTAAATAAAGGTGATCTGGTCTACCTGGTGAAATAAAGGTGATCTGGTCTACCTGGTGAAATAAAGGTGATCTGGCCTACCTGGTTAAATAAAGGTGATCTGGCCTACCTGGTTAAATAAAGGTGATCTGGTCTACCTAGTTAAATAAAGGTGATCTGGTCTACCTAGTTAAATAAAGGTGATCTGGCCTACCTGGTTAAATAAAGGTGATCTGGTCTACCTGGTGAAATAAAGGTGATCTGGTCTACCTGGTGAAATAAAGGTGATCTGGTCTACCTGGTTAAATAAAGGTGATCTGGCCTACCTGGTTAAATAAAGGTGATCTGGTCTACCTGGTTAAATAAAGGTGATCTGATCTACCTGGTTAAATAAAGGTGATCTGGTCTACCTGGTTAAATAAAGGTGATCTGGCCTACCTGGTTAAATAAAGGTGATCTGGTCTACCTGGTGAAATAAAGGTGATCTGGTCTACCTGGTGAAATGAAGGTGATCTGGTCTACCTGGTGAAATGAAGGTGATCTGGTCTACCTGGTGAAATGAAGGTGATCTGGTCTACCTGGTGAAATAAAGGTGATCTGGTCTACCTGGTTAAATAAAGGTGATCTGGTCTACCTAGTTAAATAAAGGTGATCTGGCCTACCTGGTTAAATAAAGGTGATCTGGTCTACCTGGTGAAATAAAGGTGATCTGGTCTACCTGGTGAAATAAAGGTGATCTGGTCTACCTGGTTAAATAAAGGTGATCTGGCCTACCTGGTTAAATAAAGGTGATCTGGTCTACCTGGTTAAATAAAGGTGATCTGATCTACCTGGTTAAATAAAGGTGATCTGGCCTACCTGGTTAAATAAAGGTGATCTGGCCTACCTGGTTAAATAAAGGTGATCTGGCCTACCTGGTTAAATAAAGGTGATCTGGTCTACCTGGTTAAATAAAGGTGATCTGGTCTACCTGGTTAAATAAAGGTGATCTGGTCTACCTATCTGGCCTACCTGGTTAAATAAAGGTGATCTGGTCTACCTGGTTAAATAAAGGTGATCTGGTCTACCTGGTTAAATAAAGGTGATCTGGTCTACCTGGTTAAATAAAGGTGATCTGGCCTACCTGGTTAAATAAAGGTGATCTTGTCTACCTGGTTAAATAAAGGTGATCTGGCCTACCTGGTTAAATAAAGGTGATCTGGCCTACCTGGTTAAATAAAGGTGATCTGGCCTACCTGGTTAAATAAAGGTGATCTGGCCTACCTGGTTAAATAAAGGTGATCTGGTCTACCTAGTTAAATAAAGGTGATCTGGTCTACCTAGTTAAATAAAGGTGATCTGGCCTACCTGGTTAAATAAAGGTGATCTGGTCTACCTGGTGAAATAAAGGTGATCTGGTCTACCTGGGAAATAAAGGTGATCTGGTCTACCTGGTTAAATAAAGGTGATCTGGCCTACCTGGTTAAATAAAGGTGATCTGGTCTACCTGGTTAAATAAAGGTGATCTGGTCTACCTGGTTAAATAAAGGTGATCTGGTCTACCTGGTTAAATAAAGGTGATCTGGTCTACCTGGTTAAATAAAGGTGATCTGGTCTACCTAGTTAAATAAAGGTGATCTGGCCTACCTGGTTAAATAAAGGTGATCTGGTCTACCTGGTGAAATAAAGGTGATCTGGTCTACCTGGTTAAATAAAGGTGATCTGGTCTACCTGGTTAAATAAAGGTGATCTGGTCTACCTAGTTAAATAAAGGTGATCTGGTCTACCTGGTTAAATAAAGGTGATCTGGCCTACCTGGTTAAATAAAGGTGATCTGGTCTACCTGAAATAAAGGTCTACCTGGTGAAATAAAGGTGATCTGGTCTACCTGGTTAAATAAAGGTGATCTGGCCTACCTGGTTAAATAAAGGTGATCTGGTCTACCTGGTTAAATAAAGGTGATCTGGCCTACCTGGTTAAATAAAGGTGATCTGGCCTACCTGGTTAAATAAAGGTGATCTGGCCTACCTGGTTAAATAAAGGTGATCTGGTCTACCTGGTTAAATAAAGGTGATCTGGCCTACCTGGTTAAATAAAGGTGATCTGGTCTACCTGGTTAAATAAAGGTGATCTGGTCTACCTGGTTAAATAAAGGTGATCTGGCCTACCTGGTTAAATAAAGGTGATCTGGCCTACCTGGTTAAATAAAGGTGATCTGGTCTACCTAGTTAAATAAAGGTGATCTGGTCTACCTAGTTAAATAAAGGTGATCTGGTCTACCTGGTTAAATAAAGGTGATCTGGTCTACCTGGTTAAATAAAGGTGATCTGGTCTACCTGGTTAAATAAAGGTGATCTGGCCTACCTGGTTAAATAAAGGTGATCTGGTCTACCTGGTTAAATAAAGGTGATCTGGTCTACCTGGTTAAATAAAGGTGATCTGGCCTACCTGGTTAAATAAAGGTGATCTGGCCTACCTGGTTAAACCTGGTTAAATAAAGGTGATCTGGCCTACCTGGTTAAATAAAGGTGATCTGGCCTACCTGGTTAAATAAAGGTGATCTGGCCTACCTGGTTAAATAAAGGTGATCTGGTCTACCTAGTTAAATAAAGGTGATCTGGTCTACCTAGTTAAATAAAGGTGATCTGGCCTACCTGGTTAAATAAAGGTGATCTGGTCTACCTGGTGAAATAAAGGTGATCTGGTCTACCTGGTGAAATAAAGGTGATCTGGTCTACCTGGTTAAATAAAGGTGATCTGGCCTACCTGGTTAAATAAAGGTGATCTGGTCTACCTGGTGAAATAAAGGTGATCTGGTCTACCTGGTGAAATAAAGGTGATCTGGCCTACCTGGTTAAATAAAGGTGATCTGGCCTACCTGGTTAAATAAAGGTGATCTGGTCTACCTAGTTAAATAAAGGTGATCTGGTCTACCTAGTTAAATAAAGGTGATCTGGCCTACCTGGTTAAATAAAGGTGATCTGGTCTACCTGGTGAAATAAAGGTGATCTGGTCTACCTGGTGAAATAAAGGTGATCTGGTCTACCTGGTTAAATAAAGGTGATCTGGCCTACCTGGTTAAATAAAGGTGATCTGGTCTACCTGGTTAAATAAAGGTGATCTGATCTACCTGGTTAAATAAAGGTGATCTGGTCTACCTGGTTAAATAAAGGTGATCTGGTCTACCTAGTTAAATAAAGGTGATCTGGTCTACCTAGTTAAATAAAGGTGATCTGGCCTACCTGGTTAAATAAAGGTGATCTGGTCTACCTGGTGAAATAAAGGTGATCTGGTCTACCTGGTGAAATAAAGGTGATTTGGTCTACCTGGTTAAATAAAGGTGATCTGGTCTACCTGGTTAAATAAAGGTGATCTGGTCTACCTAGTTAAATAAAGGTGATCTGGTCTACCTAGTTAAATAAAGGTGATCTGGCCTACCTGGTTAAATAAAGGTGATCTGGTCTACCTGGTGAAATAAAGGTGATCTGGTCTACCTGGTGAAATAAAGGTGATCTGGTCTACCTGGTTAAATAAAGGTGATCTGGCCTACCTGGTTAAATAAAGGTGATCTGGTCTACCTGGTTAAATAAAGGTGATCTGATCTACCTGGTTAAATAAAGGTGATCTGGCCTACCTGGTTAAATAAAGGTGATCTGGTCTACCTGGTTAAATAAAGGTGATCTGGCCTACCTGGTTAAATAAAGGTGATCTGGCCTACCTGGTTAAATAAAGGTGATCTGGCCTACCTGGTTAAAGGTGATCTGGCCTAAATAAAGGTGATCTGGCCTACCTGGTTAAATAAAGGTGCCTACCTGGTTAAATAAAGGTGATCTGGTCTACCTAGTTAAATAAAGGTGATCTGGTCTACCTGGTTAAATAAAGGTGATCTGGCCTACCTGGTTAAATAAAGGTGATCTGGTCTACCTGGTGAAATAAAGGTGATCTGGTCTACCTGGTGAAATAAAGGTGATCTGGTCTACCTGGTTAAATAAAGGTGATCTGGCCTACCTGGTTAAATAAAGGTGATCTGGTCTACCTGGTTAAATAAAGGTGATCTGATCGACCTGGTTAAATAAAGGTGATCTGGTCTACCTGGTTAAATAAAGGTGATCTGGTCTACCTAGTTAAATAAAGGTGATCTGGTCTACCTAGTTAAATAAAGGTGATCTGGCCTACCTGGTTAAATAAAGGTGATCTGGTCTACCTGGTGAAATAAAGGTGATCTGGTCTACCTGGTGAAATAAAGGTGATCTGGTCTACCTGGTTAAATAAAGGTGATCTGGTCTACCTGGTTAAATAAAGGTGATCTGGTCTACCTGGTTAAATAAAGGTGATCTGGTCTACCTAGTTAAATAAAGGTGATCTGGCCTACCTGGTTAAATAAAGGTGATCTGGTCTACCTGGTGAAATAAAGGTGATCTGGTCTACCTGGTGAAATAAAGGTGATCTGGTCTACCTGGTTAAATAAAGGTGATCTGGCCTACCTGGTTAAATAAAGGTGATCTGGTCTACCTGGTTAAATAAAGGTGATCTGGTCTACCTGGTTAAATAAAGGTGATCTGGCCTACCTGGTTAAATAAAGGTGATCTGGTCTACCTGGTTAAATAAAGGTGATCTGGTCTACCTGGTTAAATAAAGGTGATCTGGCCTACCTGGTTAAATAAAGGTGATCTGGTCTACCTGGTTAAATAAAGGTGATCTGGCCTACCTGGTTAAATAAAGGTGATCTGGCCTACCTGGTTAAATAAAGGTGATCTGGCCTACCTGGTTAAATAAAGGTGATCTGGCCTACCTGGTTAAATAAAGGTGATCTGGCCTACCTGGTTAAATAAAGGTGATCTGGTCTACCTGGTTAAATAAAGGTGATCTGATCTACCTGGTTAAATAAAGGTGATCTGGTCTACCTGGTTAAATAAAGGTGATCTGGCCTACCTGGTTAAATAAAGGTGATCTGGTCTACCTGGTTAAATAAAGGTGATCTGATCTACCTGGTTAAATAAAGGTGATCTGGTCTACCTGGTTAAATAAAGGTGATCTGGTCTACCTAGTTAAATAAAGGTGATCTGGTCTACCTAGTTAAATAAAGGTGATCTGGCCTACCTGGTTAACTAAAGGTGATCTGGTCTACCTGGTGAAATAAAGGTGATCTGGTCTACCTGGTGAAATAAAGGTGATCTGATCTACCTGGTTAAATAAAGGTGATCTGGCCTACCTGGTTAAATAAAGGTGATCTGGCCTACCTGGTTAAATAAAGGTGATCTGGCCTACCTGGTTAAATAAAGGTGATCTGGTCTACCTGGTTAAATAAAGGTGATCTGATCTACCTGGTTAAATAAAGGTGATCTGGTCTACCTGGTTAAATAAAGGTGATCTGGCCTACCTGGTTAAATAAAGGTGATCTGGTCTACCTGGTTAAATAAAGGTGATCTGATCTACCTGGTTAAATAAAGGTGATCTGGTCTACCTGGTTAAATAAAGGTGATCTGGTCTACCTAGTTAAATAAAGGTGATCTGGTCTACCTAGTTAAATAAAGGTGATCTGGCCTACCTGGTTAACTAAAGGTGATCTGGTCTACCTGGTGAAATAAAGGTGATCTGGTCTACCTGGTGAAATAAAGGTGATCTGGTCTACCTGGTTAAATAAAGGTGATCTGGCCTACCTGGTTAAATAAAGGTGATCTGGTCTACCTGGTTAAATAAAGGTGATCTGGTCTACCTGGTTAAATAAAGGTGATCTGGCCTACCTGGTTAAATAAAGGTGATCTGGTCTACCTGGTGAAATAAAGGTGATCTGGTCTACCTGGTGAAATAAAGGTGATCTGGTCTACCTGGTTAAATAAAGGTGATCTGGCCTACCTGGTTAAATAAAGGTGATCTGGTCTACCTGGTTAAATAAAGGTGATCTGATCTACCTGGTTAAATAAAGGTGATCTGGCCTACCTGGTTAAATAAATGTGATCTGGCCTACCTGGTTAAATAAAGGTGATCTGGTCTACCTGGTTAAATAAAGGTGATCTGATCTACCTGGTTAAATAAAGGTGATCTGGTCTACCTGGTTAAATAAAGGTGATCTGGCCTACCTGGTTAAATAAAGGTGATCTGGCCTACCTGGTTAAATAAAGGTGATCTGGCCTACCTGGTTAAATAAAGGTGATCTGGTCTACCTGGTTAAATAAAGGTGATCTGGCCTACCTGGTTAAATAAAGGTGATCTGGCCTACCTGGTTAAATAAAGGTGATCTGGTCTACCTGGTTAAATAAAGGTGATCTGGCCTACCTGGTTAAATAAAGGTGATCTGGCCTACCTGGTTAAATAAAGGTGATCTGGCCTACCTGGTTAAATAAAGGTGATCTGGTCTACCTGGTTAAATAAAGGTGATCTGGCCTACCTGGTTAAATAAAGGTGATCTGGCCTACCTGGTTAAATAAAGGTGATCTGGCCTACCTGGTTAAATAAAGGTGATCTGGCCTACCTGGTTAAATAAAGGTGATCTGGTACCTGGTTAAATAAAGGTGATCTGGCCTACCTGGTTAAATAAAGGTGATCTGGTCTACCTGGTTAAATAAAGGTGATCTGGCCTACCTGGTTAAATAAAGGTGATCTGGCCTACCTGGTTAAATAAAGGTGATCTGGTCTACCTGGTTAAATAAATGTGATCTGGCCTACCTGGTTAAATAAAGGTGATCTGGTCTACCTGGTTAAATAAAGGTGATCTGGCCTACCTGGTTAAATAAAGGTGATCTGGCCTACCTGGTTAAATAAAGGTGATCTGGCCTACCTGGTTAAATAAAGGTGATCTGGTCTACCTGGTTAAATAAAGGTGATCTGGCCTACCTGGTTAAATAAAGGTGATCTGGCCTACCTGGTTAAATAAAGGTGATCTGGTCTACCTGGTTAAATAAAGGTGATCTGGCCTACCTGGTTAAATAAAGGTGATCTGGTCTACCTGGTTAAATAAAGGTGATCTGGCCTACCTGGTTAAATAAAGGTGATCTGGCCTACCTGGTTAAATAAAGGTGATCTGGCCTACCTGGTTAAATAAAGGTGATCTGGCCTACCTGGTTAAATAAAGGTGATCTGGTCTACCTGGTTAAATAAAGGTGATCTGGCCTACCTGGTTAAATAAAGGTGATCTGGCCTACCTGGTTAAATAAAGGTGATCTGGCCTACCTGGTTAAATAAAGGTGATCTGGTCTACCTGGTTAAATAAAGGTGATCTGGCCTACCTGGTTAAATAAAGGTGATCTGGCCTACCTGGTTAAATAAAGGTGATCTGGCCTACCTGGTTAAATAAAGGTGATCTGGTCTACCTGGTTAAATAAAGGTGATCTGGCCTACCTGGTTAAATAAAGGTGATCTGGCCTACCTGGTTAAATAAAGGTGATCTGGTCTACCTGGTTAAATAAAGGTGATCTGGCCTACCTGGTTAAATAAAGGTGATCTGGTCTACCTGGTTAAATAAAGGTGATCTGGCCTACCTGGTTAAATAAAGGTGATCTGGCCTACCTGGTTAAATAAAGGTGATCTGGTCTACCTGGTTAAATAAATGTGATCTGGCCTACCTGGTTAAATAAAGGTGATCTGGTCTACCTGGTTAAATAAAGGTGATCTGGCCTACCTGGTTAAATAAAGGTGATCTGGCCTACCTGGTTAAATAAAGGTGATCTGGCCTACCTGGTTAAATAAAGGTGATCTGGCCTACCTGGTTAAATAAAGGTGATCTGGCCTACCTGGTTAAATAAAGGTGATCTGGCCTACCTGGTTAAATAAAGGTGATCTGTCCTACCTGGTTAAATAAAGGTGATCTGGCCTACCTGGTTAAATAAAGGTGATCTGGCCTACCTGGTTAAATAAAGGTGATCTGGCCTACCTGGTTAAATAAAGGTGATCTGGCCTACCTGGTTAAATAAAGGTGATCTGGTCTACCTGGTTAAATAAAGGTGATCTGGTCTACCTGGTTAAATAAAGGTGATCTGGTCTACCTGGTTAAATAAAGGTGATCTGGTCTACCTGGTTAAACAAAGGTGATCTGGCGTCTACCTGGTTAAATAAAGGTGATCTGGTCTACCTGGTGAAATAAAGGTGATCTGGTCTACCTGGTTAAATAAAGGTGATCTGGCCTACCTGGTTAAATAAAGGTGATCTGGCCTACCTGGTTAAATAAAGGTGATCTGGTCTACCTGGTTAAATAAAGGTGATCTGGTCTACCTGGTTAAATAAAGGTGATCTGGCCTACCTGGTTAAATAAAGGTGAAATAAATGTACATTTACATTTACATTTAAGTCATTTAGCAGACGCTCTTATCCAGAGCGACTTACAAATTGTTTACAAATCGTTTCCCCTGGCAAAGGCCAAAATCAATGAGAAATGATGCACATCAGTGCCCCATCTGCTCTCAAAGAAGTATGTTAGCTTCTATTACTGTTTAATATATGCCATTTAGCTGACGCTTTTATCCAAAGCGATTTACAGTCATGTGTGCATACATTCTACGTATGGGTGGTCCCGGGAATCGAACCCACAACCCTGGCGTTACAAGCGCCATGCTCTACCAACTGAGCCACAGAAGGACATGTTGAGTACAGCCTTAGTGTTAATTCCCAAATATACTTCACAACAGCTCAATGGCAACTAATCACACAGAGAATAAAACTACAATCTATCAGAATGAAATGTTTCAATAAAATGTTTAGAGCCAGTTGTTCTGAGAAGGGGGTAGTGCACAGCGTTGTACCAGATAAAGGTGATCTGGCCTACCTGGTTAAATAAAGGTGAAATAAATGTTTCAATAAAATGTTTAGAGCCAGTTGTTCTGAGAAGGGGGTAGTGCACAGCGTTGTACCAGATCTTCAGTTTCGTGATAATTTGTCACATGGCCTTCATTTCTCAGAACAAGAATCAACTGACGAGTTTTAGAAGAAAGTCTTTGTTTCTGGCCATTTTGAGCCTGTAATCGAACCCACAGACGATGATGCTCCAGACACTCAACTAGTCTAAAGAAGGCCAGTTTAATTGCTTCTTTAATCAGAATAACAGTTTTCAGCTGTGCTAACATAATTGAAAAATAGTTTTCTAATGATCAGTTAGCCTTTTTAAAATTATGAACTTGGATTAGCCAACACAACGTGCCATTGGAAAACAGGAGTGATGGTTGCTGATAATGGGCCTCTGTACTCCTATGTAGATATTCCATTAAGAATCAGCCGTTTCCAGCTACAATAGTCATTTACATCATTAACAATGTCTACACTGCATTTCTGATCTATTTTATTTTATTTTAATGGACAAAAAATGTACTTTTCTTTCAAAAACAAGGACATTTCGAAGTGACCCCAAACTTTTGAACAGTAATGTATATTATATAAACACTACCAGTCAAAAGTTTTAGAACACCTACTCATTCAAGGGTTTTTCTTTATTTTTACTATTTTCTACATCATGAAATAACACATGTGGAAATTAAAAACTGTAATATTTTATGTTTCTCCGAGTTGTGGCTGAACAAACACATTAAGAACATACAACTGGTGGGTTATACACTCTATCAGCAGGACAGAACAGCAGCCTCTGGACAGACACGGGGCGGGGGCCCCTACTGTATAGAGGGTCACTTCAGTGATCCAGATTGATTAGAGCCCCTACTGTAACGGGAGTCACTTCAGAGATCCAGATTGATTAGAGCCCCTACTGTATAGAGGGTCAATTCAGTGATCCAGATTGATTAGAGCCCCTACTGTATAGAGGATCACTTCAGTGATCCAGATTGATTAGATATTTTATATCAGATCATGAAATATGTAAACAACATTTTACATGTTGCATTGATATTTTTGTTCAATATAGATTCCAGTGTTACGTTGTTCTACACCCATATTATAGATTATATGGTTAACTTGTTCCACACCCATAATATAGATTCCAGGGTTAACTTGTTCCACACCCATAATATAGATTCTATGGTTAACTTGTTCCACACCCATAATATAGATTCTATGGTTACGTTGTTCCACACCCATAATATAGATTCCAGTGTTACGTTGTTCCACACCCATAATATAGATTCCAGGGTTAACTTGTTCCACACCCATAATATAGATTCCAGGGTTAACTTGTTCCACACCCATAATATAGATTCCAGTGTTAAGTTGTTCCACACCCATAATATAGATTCCAGTGTTAAGTTGTTCCACACCCATAATATAGATTCCAGGGTTAAGTTGTTCCACACCCATAATATAGATTCCAGGGTTAACTTGTTCCACACCCATAATATAGATTCCAGGGTTAACTTGTTCCACACCCATAATATAGATTCCAGGGTTAACTTGTTCCACACCCATAATATAGATTCCAGGGTTAACTTGTTCCACACCCATAATATAGATTCCAGTGTTAAGTTGTTCCACACCCATAATATAGATTCTATAGTTACGTTGTTCCACACCCATAATATAGATTCCAGGGTTAACTTGTTCCACACCCATAATATAGATTCTATGGTTAACTTGTTCCACACCCATAATATAGATTCTATGGTTACGTTGTTCCACACCCATAATATAGATTCCAGTGTTAAGTTGTTCCACACCCATAATATAGATTCCAGTGTTAAGTTGTTCCACACCCATAATATAGATTCCAGGGTTACGTTGTTCCACACCCATAATATAGATTCCAGGGTTAAGTTGTTCCACACCCATAATATAGATTCCAGGGTTAACTTGTTCCACACCCATAATATAGATTCCAGGGTTAAGTTGTTCCACACACCCATAATATAGATTTGTTCCACACCCATAATATAGATTCCAGTGTTAACTTGTTCCACACCCATAATATAGATTCCAGTGTTAAGTTGTTCCACACCCATAATATAGATTCTAGGGTTACGTTGTTCCACACCCATAATATAGATTCCAGGGTTAACTTGTTCCACACCCATAATATAGATTCCAGGGTTAACTTGTTCCACACCCATAATATAGATTCCAGGGTTAACTTGTTCCACACCCATAATATAGATCCAGGGTTAACTTGTTCCACACCCATAATATAGATTCCAGGGTTAACTTGTTCCACACCCATAATATAGATTCCAGGGTTAGACAGGGTTTGTTCCACACCCATAATATAGATTCCAGGGTTAACTTGTTCCACACCCATAATATAGATTCCAGGGTTAACTTGTTCCACACCCATAATATAGATTCCAGGGTTAACTTGTTCCACACCCATAATATAGATTCCAGGGTTAACTTGTTCCACACCCATAATATAGATTCCAGGGTTAACTTGTTCCACACCCATAATATAGATTCCAGGGTTAACTTGTTCCACACCCATAATATAGATTCCAGGGTTAACTTGTTCCACACCCATAATATAGATTCCAGTGTTAAGTTGTTCCACACCCATAATATAGATTCTATAGTTACGTTGTTCCACACCCATAATATAGATTCCAGGGTTAACTTGTTCCACACCCATAATATAGATTCCAGGGTTAACTTGTTCCACACCCATAATATAGATTCCAGGGTTAACTTGTTCCACACCCATAATATAGATTCCAGGGTTAACTTGTTCCACACCCATAATATAGATTCCAGTGTTACGTTGTTCCACACCCATAATATAGATTCTATGGTTACGTTGTTCCACACCCATATTATAGATTCCAGTGTTAACTTGTTCCACACCCATAATATAGATTCCAGGGTTAACTTGTTCCACACCCATAATATAGATTCCAGGGTTAACGTGTTCCACACCCATAATATAGATTCCAGGGTTAACTTGTTCCACACCCATAATATAGATTCCAGGGTTAACTTGTTCCACACCCATAATATAGATTCCAGGGTTAACTTGTTCCACACCCATAATATAGATTCCAGGGTTAACTTGTTCCACACCCATAATATAGATTCCAGGGTTAACTTGTTCCACACCCATAATATAGATTCAGTGTTACGTTGTTCCACACCCATAATATAGATTCCAGGGTTACCTTGTTCCACACCCATAATATAGATTCCAGGGTTAACTTGTTCCACACCCATAATATAGATTCCAGGGTTAACTTGTTCCACACCCATAATATAGATTCCAGGGTTAACTTGTTCCACACCCATAATATAGATTCCAGTGTTACGTTGTTCCACACCCATAATATAGATTCTATGGTTACGTTGTTCCACACCCATATTATAGATTCCAGTGTTAACTTGTTCCACACCCATAATATAGATTCCAGGGTTAACTTGTTCCACACCCATAATATAGATTCCAGGGTTAACTTGTTCCACACCCATAATATAGATTCCAGGGTTAACTTGTTCCACACCCATAATATAGATTCCAGTGTTAAGTTGTTCCACACCCATAATATAGATTCTATAGTTACGTTGTTCCACACCCATAATATAGATTCCAGGGTTAACTTGTTCCACACCCATAATATAGATTCCAGGGTTAACTTGTTCCACACCCATAATATAGATTCCAGGGTTAACTTGTTCCACACCCATAATATAGATTCTATGGTTACGTTGTTCCACACCCATAATATAGATTCTATGGTTAAGTTGTTCCACACCCATAATATAGATTCTATGGTTACATTGTTCCACACCCATAATATAGATTCCAGTGTTAAGTTGTTCCACACCCATAATATAGATTCCAGGGTTACGTTGTTCCACACCCATAATATAGATTCCAGTGTTAAGTTGTTCCACACCCATAATATAGATTCCAGTGTTACGTTGTTCCACACCCATAATATAGATTCTATGGTTAAGTTGTTCCACACCCATAATATAGATTCCAGTGTTAAGTTGTTCCACACCCATAATATAGATTCCAGGGTTAAGTTGTTCCACACCCATAATATAGATTCCAGGGTTACGTTGTTCCACACCCATAATATAGATTCCAGTGTTAAGTTGTTCCACACCCATAATATAGATTCCAGTGTTAAGTTGTTCCACACCCATAATATAGATTCTATGGTTACGTTGTTCCACACCCATAATATAGATTCCAGTGTTACGTTGTTCCACACCCATAATATAGATTCCAGTGTTAAGTTGTTCCACACCCATAATATAGATTCCAGGGTTAAGTTGTTCCACACCCATAATATAGATTCCAGTGTTAAGTTGTTCCACACCCATAATATAGATTCCAGTGTTAAGTTGTTCCACACCCATAATATAGATTCTATGGTTACGTTGTTCCACACCCATAATATAGATTCCAGTGTTACGTTGTTCCACACCCATAATATAGATTCCAGTGTTAAGTTGTTCCACACCCATAATATAGATTCTATGGTTAAGTTGTTCCACACCCATAATATAGATTCTATGGTTACGTTGTTCCACACCCATAATATAGATTCCAGGGTTACGTTGTTCCACACCCATAATATAGATTCCATGGTTACGTTGTTCCACACCCATAATATAGATTCCAGGGTTACGTTGTTCCACACCCATAATATATAGATTCCAGTGTTACGTTGTTCCACACCCATAATATAGATTCCAGGGTTAACGTTGTTCCACACCCATAATATAGATTCCAGGGTTAACTTGTTCCACACCCATAATATAGATTCCAGGGTTAAGTTGTTCCACACCCATAATATAGATTCCAGGGTTAAGTTGTTCCACACCCATAATATAGATTCCAGTGTTACGTTGTTCCACACCCATAATATAGATTCTATGGTTACGTTGTTCCACACCCATAATATAGATTCCAGTGTTAACGTTGTTCCACACCCATAATATAGATTCCAGGGTTACCCATAATATAGATTCCAGGGTTACACGTTGTTCCACACCCATAATATAGATTCCAGGGTTAACGTTGTTCCACACCCATAATATAGATTCCAGGTTAACGTTGTTCCACACCCATAATATAGATTCCAGGTTAAGTTGTTCCACACCCATAATATAGATTCCAGGTTACGTTGTTCCACACCCATAATATAGATTCCATGGTTACGTTGTTCCACACCCATAATATAGATTCCAGGGTTAACGTTGTTCCACACCCATAATATAGATTCCAGGGTTAACGTTGTTCCACACCCATAATATAGATTCCAGGGTTAAGTTGTTCCACACCCATAATATAGATTCCAGGGTTAACGTTGTTCCACACCCATAATATAGATTCCAGTTGTTCCACACCCATAATATAGGTTAACGTTGTTCCACACCCATAATATAGATTCCAGTGTTAACGTTGTTCCACACCCATAATATAGATTCCATGGTTACGTTGTTCCACACCCATAATATAGATTCTATGGTTACGTTGTTCCACACCCATAATATAGATTCCAGTTGTTCCACACCCATAATATAGATTCCGTTGTTCCACACCCATAATATAGATTCCATGGTTACGTTGTTCCACACCCATAATATAGATTAATATAGATTGGTTAAGTTGTTCCACACCCATAATATAGATTCCAGGGTTAAGTTGTTCCACACCCATAATATAGTTCTACGTTGTTCCACACCCATAATATAGATTCCAGGGTTACGTTGTTCCACACCCATAATATAGATTCTATGGACGTTGTTCCACACCCATAATATAGATTCCAGGGTTACGTTGTTCCACACCCATAATATAGATTCCAGGTTGTTAGATTCCATGGTTACGTTGTTCCACACCCATAATATAGATTCAACAGAACATGTTACGTTGTTCCACACCCATAATATAGATTTATGGTTACGTTGTTCCACACCCATAATATAGATTCCCTACCATAATATAGTTGTGTTCCACACCCATAATATAGATTCTATGGTTACATTGGGTTAATGTTCACAATAATATTACAATAATATAGATTCCAGTGTTGTTGTTCCACACCCATAATATAGATTCCAGGGTTACGTTGCCATAATATAGATTCCAGACACCCATAATATAGATTCCAGTGTTGATTTATATTCCAAATATAGATTCCATGTTCCACACCCATAATATAGATTCTGCTGTTAATATAGATTCCAGTGTTCTGTTGTTCCACACCCATAATATAGACGTTGTTCCATAATATAGATTTCTGCTGTTACACACCCATAATAATAGATTCCATAATATAGATTCCAGGGTTCCTCAATGTTATGTGTTACAGACCCATAATATAGAGTCCATTCCACCCTGTTCCACACCCATAATATAGATTCCAGCTGTTACACACCCATAATATAGATTCCAGTGTTAAGTAATATGCTGTTACAGACCCATAATATAGATTCCAGTGTTAAGTTGTTCCACACCCATAATATCTGCTGTTACACACCCATAATATAGATTCCATGTTCTGCTGTTCCACACCCATAATATAGATTCCATTCCCTCTGATTGTTACAGAGACAGTTACAGAGACATAGTAATTCCATTCCCTCTGCTGTTACAGACACATAATAATAGATTCCAGGGTTCTGCTGTTCCACACCCATAATATAGATTCCATTTCTGTTGTTCCACAGAGACAGATAATATAGTCCATTCCCTCTGCTGTTACAGTTGTTCCACACCCATAATATAGTCTATGGTTCCACACCCTCTGTTGTTCCAGCTGTTAATTCCACACCCTCTGCTGTTACCCATAAGATAGTAATAGAGTCCATTCCTAGCTGTTACAGAGACAGATAATCTGCTGTTACAGAGACAGAGTAATAGTTCCATTCCCATAATATGCTGTTACAGAGACACCCATAATATAGTCCATTCCCTCTGCTGTTACAGAGTTCCACATTCCTGGTTACGTTGTTCCACACCCATAATATAGATTCCAGAGTTAGTTGTTCCACACCCATCTATGATTCCAGGGTTACGTTGTTCCACACCCAGTAATATAGATTCCATTCCCTCTGCTGTTACAGAGACATAGTATAGATTCCATTCCCTCTGCTTTACAGAGACAGAGTATAGAGTCCATTACCTCTGTTACAGAGACAGAGTAATAGAGTCCATTCCCTCTGCTGTTACAGAGACAGAGTAATAGTTCCATTTCTGCTGTTACAGAGACAGAGTAATAGAGTCCATTTCTGCTGTTCCACAGAGACAGAGTAATAGAGTCCATTCCCTCTGCTGTTACAGAGACAGTTTTATAATAGAGTCCAGCTGTTACAGAGACAGAGTAATAGAGTCCATTCCCTCTGCTGTTTATAGACAGAGTAAGTCCATTCCCTTGTTACAGAGACAAAATAAGTCCATTCCCTCTGCTGTTACAGAGACAGAGTAATAGAGTGACAAGTTAGAGTCCATTCCCTCTGCTGTTACAGAGACAGAGTAATAGAGTCCATTCCCTCTGCTGTTACAGAGACAGAGTAATAGAGTCCATTCCCTCTGCTGTTACAGAGACAGAGTAATAGAGTCCATTCCCTCTGCTGTTACAGAGACAGAGTAATAGAGTCCATTCCCTCTGCTGTTACAGAGACAGAGTAATAGAGTCCATTCCCTCTGCTGTTACAGAGACAGAGTAATAGAGTCCATTCCCTCTGCTGTTACAGAGACAGAGTAATAGAGTCCATTCCCTCTGCTGTTACAGAGACAGAGTAATAGAGTCCATTCCCTCTGCTGTTACAGAGACAGAGTAATAGAGTCCATTCCCTCTGCTGTTACAGAGACAGAGTAATAGAGTCCATTCCCTCTGCTGTTACAGAGACAGAGTAATAGAGTCCATTCCCTCTGCTGTTACAGAGACAGAGTAATAGAGTCCATTCCCTCTGCTGTTACAGAGACAGAGTAATAGAGTCCATTCCCTCTGCTGTTACAGAGACAGAGTAATAGAGTCCATTCCCTCTGCTGTTACAGAGACAGAGTAATAGAGTCCATTCCCTCTGCTGTTACAGAGACAGAGTAATAGAGTCCATTCCCTCTGCTGTTACAGAGACAGAGTAATAGAGTCCATTCCCTCTGCTGTTACAGAGACAGAGTAATAGAGTCCATTCCCTCTGCTGTTACAGAGACAGAGTAATATTCCAGAGAACACATGTTATCGTTATTAGATAGCACTGTACGTACATTCATGTTTATAATACAGTCCATTCAATAAAAGTGCTGACACTGAGATCACAATAACGTCATGAAGACATATAATTTACAACGGCCTACTTCTCCTTCCTGTATCTTACATACGCCCCCCCCCCCCCCCACAGATCATGACATCAGAGCTTCCTGTATCTTACATACGCCCCCCCCACAGATCATGACATCAGAGCTTCCTGTATCTTACGTACGCCCCCCGACGGCTGAATTAAAGCACACCGGGGTCCAGAATGGAAACGGACCCTGCTAAGTCTGGTTGATAATATGGAGCATCAGAGAAAGAACTGGTCGAAGCAACACACAGAGCATTGGGAATCACATGACGTAGTACACAGGCTGAGTCTCTTGTCCGTCAGCCCTGGGCCAGCCAATCAGAAAGCCGTAAATCCTGAGTGGTGGTGTGGGGGAGTTAGAAGGGGAGGAGCCATGGTGGAGAACGGTACTGGGGGTGGGTGGTGCAGCAGGATTGGAGGAGAGGCACTGTTTGCAAAAAACCTTTTTGATAAAGCCGGTGCGTGTTCTGATCCTGTATACAAAGGTGTGTACTTCGTTAGTCCAGTTATCTTAAGTCCGTGTGAAGACCAACCGTATGTTAGCGAGCGGTTGTTAGCGACTCAGGCTAGTTAGTAACTGTTCGATCAAACCAGACGTCCATAGTACTGCAGTTCCAATGGCTCGTCCCACACAAAATAAACAAACAGTCGCATCTTCAATCATCTTGCCGCATTTTATCATCTTGGCCATGTTCTGTTATAATCTCCACCCGGCACAGCCAGAAGAGGACTGGCCACCCCACATAGCCTGGTTCCTCTCTAGGTTTCTAATCTCCACCCGGCACAGCCAGAAGAGGACTGGCCACCCCACATAGCCTGGTTCCTCTCTAGGTTTCTAATCTCCACCCGGCACAGCCAGAAGAGGACTGGCCACCCCTCATAGCCTGGTTCCTCTCTAGGTTTCTTCCTAGGTTCTGGTCTTTCTAGGGAGTTTTTCCTAGCCACTGTGCTTCTACACCTGCATTGCGTGCTGTTTGGGGTTTTAGGCTGGGTTTCTGTACAGCACTTTGTGACATCAGCTGATGTAAGAAGGGCTTTGTAAATACATTTGATTTGATTCAAAACGGTAGTACAAACAGCCCGAAACAATTAACAGTAATAGTAGTAGTTGTTACACCACACCAACAATAGCAAAAGTAGCATCAGTAGGAATCTTCATTGTCCTTGTAGTTTAATCCCAACAATTCTGTCCTCAACCATGTAAATTCATTCCTCTCAAGTACCATCAATGTCTAAGAGGATGACCTGGGAATGCTGATGTGTCTAAGAGGATGACCTGGGAATGCTGATGTGTCTACGAGGATGACCTGGGAATGCTGATGTGTCTAAGAGGATGACCTGGGAATGCTGATGTGTCTAAGAGGATGACCTGGGAATGCTGATGTGTCTAAGAGGATGACCTGGGAATGCTGATGTGTCTAAGAGGATGACCTGGGAATGCTGATGTGTCTAAGATGATGACCTGGGAATGCTGATGTGTCTAAGAGGATGACCTGGGAATGCTGATGTGTCTAAGAGGATGAACTAGGGACGCTGATATGTCTGAGAGGATGACCTGGGAATGCTGATGTGTCTAAGAGGATGACCTGGGAATGCTGATGTGTCTGAGAGGATGACCTGGGAATGCTGATGTGTCTGAGAGGATGACCTGGGAATGCTGATGTGTCTAAGAGGATGACCTGGGAATGCTGATGTGTCTAAGAGGATGACCTGGGAATGTTGATGTGTCTAAGAGGATGACCTGGGAACGCAGATATATCCACGACAATGACCTGGGAATGCTGATGTGTCTAAGAGGATGACCTGGGAATGCTGATGTGTCTAAGAGGATGACCTGGGAATGCTGATGTGTCTAAGAGGATGACCTGGGAATGCTGATGTGTCTAAGAGGATGACCTGGGAATGCTGATGTGTCTAAGAGGATGACCTGGGAATGCTGATGTGTCTAAGAGGATGACCTGGGAATGCTGATGTGTCTAAGAGGATGGCCTGGGAATGCTGATGTGTCTAAGAGGATGACCTGGGAATGCTGATGTGTCTAAGAGGATGACCTGGGAATGCTGATATGTCTAAGAGGATGACCTGGGAATGCTGATATGTCTAAGAGGATGATCTGGGAATGCTGATATGTCTAAGAGGATGAACTAGGAATGCTGATATGTCTAAGAGGATGGCCTGGGAATGCTGATATGTCTAAGAGGATGACCTGGGAATGCTGATATGTCTAAGAGGATGACCTGGGAATGCTGATATGTCTAAGAGGATGACCTGGGAACGCCTATATTTTGTTATGTTTTTTTTTGCTCCATCCAAACATATATATATATTTCTAAGTACACCCTTTTAGACCAAAAAGTGTTAGTTCCAAGTACAAGCATAGCAGTATTTTCAGTACTGCATCAATTGTTTTATTAGAATTCCTGAAAGGGAGTTGCGCTGGTAAAATTGTTTTGCAAATACTAAACTAATATACTTTACAGTACACATGTTTTTTTGTGTGTAAACTACAAGAAATCTAAATTGGGAAACATGCTTTCTATCATTACTAAATCGTGTGTAAACCTAATGCTAATCGTGGGAGTGTAAACCTAATGCTAATCGTGGGAGTGTAAACCTAATGCTAATCGTGGGAGTGTAAACCTAATGGTAATCGTGGGAGTGTAAACTTAATGCTAATCGTGGGTGTGTAAACCTAATGCTAATCTTGGGTGTGTAAACCAAATGCTAATCGTGGGAGTGTAAACCTAATGCTAATCGTGGGTGTAAACTTAATGCGTATCGAGGAGAGTAAACCTAATGCTAATCGTGGGTGTGTAAACCTAATGCTAATCGTGGGAGTGTAAACCTAATGGTAATTGTGGGAGTGTAAACTTAATGCTAATCGTGGGTGTGTAAACCTAATGCTAATCTTGGGTGTGTAAACCAAATGCTAATCGTGGGAGTGTAAACCTAATGCTAATCGTGGGAGTGTAAACCTAATGCTAATCGTGGGTGTGTAAACCTAATGCTAATCGTGGGTGTGTAAACCTAATGCTAATCGTGGGTGTGTAAACCTAATGCTAATCGTGGGAGTGTAAACCTAATGCTAATCGTGGGAGTGTAAACCTAATGCTAATCGTGGGAGTGTAAACCTAATGCTAATCGTGGGAGTGTAAACCTAATGCTAATCGTGGGAGTGTAAACCTAATGCTAATCGTGGGAGTGTAAACCTAATGCTAATCGTGGGAGTGTAAACCTAATGCTAATCTTGGGAGTGTAAACCTTATACTAATCATGGGTGTGTCCCAAGATATTTTCACATTCTCTACTGGAATGGTTGGGATAGAAGCCCCAAGATATTTTCACATTCTCTACTGGAATGGTTGGGACAGAAGCCCCAAGATATTTTCACATTCTCTACTGGAATGGTTGGGACAGAAGCCCCAAGATATTTTCATATTCTATACTGGAATGGTTGGGACAGAAGCCCCAAGATATTTTCATATTCTATACTGGAATGGTTGGGACAGAAGCCCCAAGATATTTTCATATTCTATACTGGAATGGTTGGGACAGAAGCCCCAAGATATTTTCATATTCTCTACTGGAATGGTTGGGACAGAAGCCCCAAGATATTTTCACATTCTCTACTGGAATGGTTGGGACAGAAGTCCCAAGATATTTTCATATTCTCTACTGGAATGGTTGGGACAGAAGCCCCAAGATATTTTCACATTCTCTACTGGAATGGTTGGGACAGAAGCCCCAAGATATTTTCATATTCTCTACTGGAATGGTTGGGACAGAAGTCCCAAGATATTTTCATATTCTGTACTGGAATCGTTGGGACAGAAGGCCCAAGATATTTTCACATTCTCTACTGGAATGGTTGGGACAGAAGTCCCAAGATATTTTCATATTCTATACTGGAATGGTTGGGACAGAAGTCCCAAGATATTTTCATATTCTGTACTGGTATGGTTGGCTCATTCCACTGTACCAAATCTACAGTATATTCAAAGAAAATCATTGACAAATATTTGATAGGACTACAAGACATTTCACCTGTTGTTGTCCCAAGTGATTGGGGAGTGTTTATGATGTAACACTATGATGTAACACTTATAGTCCTCCAGCACTTTGGATTTGAAATCATACAGTCACTATGAGGTCAAAGTGCAATGTTTCCAAACACTATTTCATTCACGTGGATGCTTCCATGATTACGGATAATCCTGAATTAATCATGAATAATGATGAGTAAGAAAGTTACAGAGGCATAAAATATTATTATTGTAATGGTGAGAGGTTAGCATGTCTAGGGAGTACGATATAAAATGCTAACCTCCCCTGTTATTGTAATGGTGAGAGGTTAGCATGTCTTGGGGGTATGATATAAAATGCTAACCTCCACTGTTATTGTAATGGTGAGAGGTTAGCATGTCTTGGGGGTATGATATAAAAATGCTAACCTCCCTGTTATTGTAATGGTGAGAGGTTAGCATGTCTTCGGGTTTGATATAAAATGCTAACCTCCCCCTGTTATTGTAATGGTGGGAGGTTAGCATGTCTTGGGGTTATGATATAAAATGCTAACCTCCACTGTTAATGTAATGGTGAGAGGTTAGCATGTCTTGGGGGTATGATATAAAATGCTAACCTCCACTGTTATTGTAATGGGGAGAGGTTAGCATGTCTTGGGGTTATGATATAAAATGCTAACCTCCCCTGTTATTGTAATGGGGAGAGGTTAGCATGCTTTGGGGGTATGATATTCACACTCATCGTTATTCCCGATTCATTCAGGACCAGCCATAATCATGGTATCATCCACATTAATGTAGAAGTGTTTAGAAACATATTCTATTCTTATTTACAATAAAAGTGACTCCATAATGACACAATACATTATTTACCAATTAATTTCTATTGGTCACAAAATACTCTGAAACACAACCAAAACAAACAGCAGATGCATCCAACGAGTTTGTAGAGTCACATGCTTGATGTAATCAATGCGTGCTGGGAATATAGGACCAAATAGTAAACTTCAGTACACATAAGAGAATTTGTCCCAATACTCTTAAAATGTGGAGACTACATACACAAATTGCTGTCATTTCTAAACGGTTCACCCGATATGATTGAGAATACACTCCAATTAAAGCTGACAGTCTGCACATTAACCTCACAGTCACATGTGTCACTGTCCCAATACTTTTGGGAGCTCACTGTACCATGAGGTCACGCGTACGTACATGCCACACAAAGACACAGAACACCACTTCCTCTTTCGGCAGCACACTCAACTCATCTATCTCTCGTTCCTTCTTCTCACGTCAACTATTAACCTCTATACTGTCCATGAGTCACTGAATGTCTTTACAACTATTAACCTCTATAATGTCCATGAGTCACTGAATGTCTTTACAACTATTAACCTCTATAATGTCCATGAGTCACTGAATGTCTTTACAACTATTAACCTCTATACTGTCCATGAGTCACTGAATGTCTTTACAACTATTAACCTCTATACTGTCCATGAGTCACTGAATGTCTTTACAACTATTAACCTCTATACTGTCCATGAGTCATTGAATATCATTTTTTTGTGTGCGTCTTCCTCTTCCTCTAGTCTCTGAGTCTGGAGAGTGAGTCAAACTTTCAGTGAGTTAGTATCTTCCTCTTCAGTGAGTTAGTATCTTCCTCTTCAGTGAGTTAGTATCTTCCTCTTCAGTGAGTTAGTATCTTCCCCTTCCTCTCTACCTGAATGTGAATCTGTGAGGAAACCGGAGGTGGAAGTAACACAGCCTGATCAAGCCCCACCTCCTCCTGCCTCTCCCAGAGCGCCGGCGGCCATATTGGATGATCTGGGCGTGGCCCCTCTTAAACCTGTAGTTGTCCTGGTCTGACGACCTCAGTCTGACGAGCGGTGCCCCCTGGTGTCTGGGAGGGTTGTTGCGTCTCCTGACACTCACACCACCGTGCTGATGCGGTTGATAGGCTTGGACGTGGAGCTGGTGGTGCTGCCCGACCCCGTGCTGCTGTTGCCCCCGCCAGACCCCTGCTGCCCTCCCTGGTGCTGGGGTGGGTGGCTGGGCGGCTGGCTGGGCGGCTGGAGCTGGAGGGTGTAGGGGGAGAGAGGGGTAAGCGGGGTGTGAGGGGAGGAAGGGGGGGGTAAAGGGGAGTGAGGAGGGGGAGGGGGTATGGAGGAGAGCGGGAGGTACTGGGCGTGGCTGTGGGCGTCGGTCTGTGGGACGTACCGGGCGGAAGGGGTCTGTGGGGGAGGGGCGGCAAAGATGAAGTGAGTCTGGTGCTGAGGGTGTTGGGCGAGATGGGGGCTGAGGGAAAGGCCGGGATGGGGGCTGTGGTTGTGGGAATGAGCGGTAAGATGAGGGACATGGGTGTGGGCGTGAGGGTGGGGCTGCGAGCGCGAGAGAGTAAGAGGGAGCTTGGCGCCTCCTCCTCCTCCTCCTCGACCGTGAGTGGAGTGTGTGTGGTAGAGGGTCGGGGGCCCCGGCGAGTGAGGAGAATGTGGAGAAAGGGGCGGAGGGGGGCAGCCTACCCCCATAGAAACCCCCATGTTGGTATAGAACCCCCCCTGACCCTGTACACCATGCTGCTGCAGCTGGGAGGGAGCAGGACCGGGGCCCGGCCGCTTGGGGACCCCAACCAGGGGGCCCCTGTGGATGGTATGAGGCCCAGGGGCCCCCTGGGCAGTGGAGGAGGGCTGGCTGGGAGCGGGCCCTGTCTGGGCGTGGTAGCGGTGGTGGTGATGGTAGTAGGATGGAGGAGGCTGCTGCCCTGCGGTACTGTTGTGGCAGTACTGGGCGTGCAGGGCCTGGATCTTGGAGGGCCCTCCTGGGTCGGAGTTGCTGAGGGCGGAGGGGGAGTGTGGGGGCGGGCCGCCGGTGGTGGGCGGGGGGACAGGTGCAGGGTAGTCTGGCAGCCCAGGTGGGAGGAGAGGGGGGAGAGAGGGGAGAGGACCAGGCGGCTTGGTGTTGGGGCGCTTGCTCCCAAACAGGGAACCCAGGAAGGAGCCTCCACTGCCCCCTCCCCCTCCAGACCCGCTCCCCTGGGATCCTGTCACCCCTCGGTCTCCGCTGCTGGGAACCAGTGCCGTCGTCCCAGTAGCGGTATTGTGATTTAGCCCCGGCCCACCCCCCACTCCCGTCCCGGGGCTCAGGATGGGGTGGTGAGGCCGGTAGTCTTGGATGTCATAGCAACAGGGTGGCATTACACCCCCACCCATGTGGGGGCGCTGATGAAGCCTGGGACTGTTAATGATGGAGCCCTGACCAAAGAAGGATAGGAAGAGAGAGATGAGAGATGAGGAGAGAAAAAGAGGAGGGGAAGAGAGAGACAGAGGGGAGGAGGGAGAGAGGAGAGAGAGGAGACAGAGGGGAGGAGGGAGAGAGGAGAGAGAGGAGACAGAGGGGAGGAGGGAGAGAGGAGAGAGAGGAGAGAGAGACGGAGGGGAGGAGGGAGAGAGGAGAGAGAGGAGAGAGAGACGGAGGGGAGGAGGGAGAGAGGAGAGAGAGGAGAGAGAGACGGAGGGGAGGAGGGAGAGAGGAGAGAGAGGAGAGAGAGACGGATGGGAGGAGGGAGAGAGGAGAGAAAGGAGAGAGAGACGGAGGGGAGGAGGGAGAGAGGAGAGAGAGGAGAGAGAGACGGAGGGGAGGAGGGAGAGAGGAGAGAGAGGAGAGAGAGACGGAGGGAGGAGGGAGAGAGGAGAGAGAGGAGAGAGAGACAGATGGGAGGAGGGAGAGAGGAGAGAAAGGAGAGAGAGACGGAGGGGAGGAGGAGAGAGGAGAGAGGAGAGAGAGACGGAGGGGAGGAGGGAGAGAGGAGAGAAAGGAGAGAGAGACGGAGGGGAGGAGGGAGAGAGGAGAGAGAGACAGAGGGGAGGAGGGAGAGAGGAGAGAGAGGAGAGAGAGAGGAGGAGGAGGAGGAGGAGAGAGGAGAGAGAGACAGAGGGGAGGAGGGAGAGAGGGAGAGAGAGGAGAGAGAGGAAAGAGAGACGGAGGGGAGGAGGGAGAGAGAGGAGAGAGGAGACAGAGGGGAGGAGGGAGAGAGGGAGAGAGAGGGAGAGAGAGGAAAGAGAGGAGAGAGAGGGAGAGAGGAGAGAGGGAGAGAGAGGAGAGAGAGACAGAGGGGAGGAGGGAGAGAGGAGAGAGAGGAGAGAGAGACAGAGGGGAGGAGGGAGAGAGGAGAGAGAGGAGAGAGAGGAAAGAGAGACGGAGGGAGGAGGGAGAGGAGAGAGAGAGAGGAGAGAGAGGAAAGAGAGGAGAGAGAGGAGAGAGAGGAGAGAGAGATGGAGGGGAGGAGGGAGAGAGGAGAGAGAGACAGAGGGGAGGAGGGAGAGAGGAGAGAGAGGAGAGAGAGGAAAGAGAGACGGAGGGGAGGAGGGAGAGAGGAGAGAGAGGAGACAGAGGGGAGGAGGGAGAGAGGAGAGAGAGACGGAGGGAGGAGGGAGAGAGGAGAGAGAGGAGAGAGGCAGAGAGGAGGAGGGAGAGAGAGGAGAGAGAGGAGAGAGAGACGGAGGGGAGGAGGGAGAGAGGAGGGGAGAAAGAGAGAGAGAGACAGAGGGGAGGAGGGAGAGAGGAGAGAGAGATAGAGGGAGGAGGGAGAGAGGAGAGAGAGGAGACAGAGGAGACAGAGGGGAGGAGGGAGAGAGGAGAGAGAGGAGAGAGGGAGGGAGGAGGGAGAGAGGAGAGAGGAGAGAGAGGAGGGGAGGAGGGAGAGAGGAGAGAGAGACGGAGGGGAGGAGGGAGAGAGGAGAGAGAGGAGAGAGAGACGGAGGGGAGGAGGGAGAGAGGAGAGAAAGGAGAGAGACAGAGGGGAGGAGGGAGAGAGGAGAGAGAGACAGAGGGGAGGAGGGAGAGAGGAGAGAGAGACAGAGGGGAGGAGGGAGAGAGGAGAGAGAGGAGAGAGAGACGGAGGGGAGGAGGGAGAGAGGAGAGAGAGACAGAGGGGAGGAGGGTCAGTAAAGTGCTGTTTTTATTTAATCATTATAAGGACAGAACACACACCTCCGACACTGAGGACAGATGTTAAATAACACCAATAAAGTTAACAGCTTAAAAGACATATGTATGTTACTGCCATCCCACCAGCAACTGGTGAGGCAAACACATGCAGGCCCTTTAAATCCACCACGATATCAAGCAGTAGTGAATAGTACCATGCAGGGTATTGAAAACATTCAGAAGCATCATGCCATATTGCAGTGGTAGTTTGATTGTGGAGGAACCCACCCCCCTTCTTCTGTCCCCTCTATATCAGACTAGCAGACCAACACTGCCCCCCAGACTAGTAGACTTACTTCCATAGAGCTGTCCAGGAGCCAACACTGACCCCCCCACCCCCCAGACTAGCAGACTTACTTCCATAGTGCTGTCCAGGGAGCCAACACTGACCCCCAGACTAGCAGACTTACTTCCATAGTGCTGTCCAGGGAGCCAACACTGACCCCCCCCCACCCCCAGACTAGCAGACTTACTTCCATAGTGCTGTCCAGGAGCCAACACTGACCCCCCAGACTAGCAGACTTACTTCCATAGAGCTGTCCAAGGAGCCAACACTGACCCCCCCCCCAGACTAGCAGACTTACTTCCATAGTGCTGTCCAGGGAGCCAACACTGACCCCCCCACCCCCAGACTAGCAGACTTACTTCCATAGTGCTGTCCAGGGAGCCAACACTGACCCCCCCCCCAGACTAGCAGACTTACTTCCATAGAGCTGTCCAGGGAGCCAACACTGACCCCCCCCAGACTAGCAGACTTACTTCCATAGAGCTGTCCAGGGAGCCAACACTGACCCCCCAGACTAGCAGACTTACTTCCATAGAGCTGTCCAGGGAGCCAACACTGACCCCCCCAGACTAGCAGACTTACTTCCATAGAGCTGTCCAGGAGCCAACACTGACCCCCCCCCAGACTAGCAGACTTACTTCCATAGAGCTGTCCAGGGAGCCAACACTGACCCCCCCAGACTAGCAGACTTACTTCCATAGAGCTGTCCAGGAGCCAACACTGACCCCCCCCCCCCAGACTAGCAGACTTACTTCCATAGTGCTGTCCAGGGAGCCAACACTGACCCCCCCAGACTAGTAGACTTACTTCCATAGTGCTGTCCAGGAGCCAACACTAACCCCCCGCCCCCCAGGCTTGTAGACTTACTTCCATAGTGCTGTCCAGGAGCCAACACTGACCCCCCCCCCCAGGCTTGTAGACTTACTTCCATAGTGCTGTCCAGGGAGCCAACACTGACCCCCCCCCCAGGCTAGTAGACTTACTTCCATGGTGCTGTCCAGGGAGCCAACACTAACCCCCCAGACTAGCAGACTTACTTCCATAGTGCTGTCCAGGAGCCAACACTGACCCCCCCCCAGACTAGCTGACTTACTTCCATAGTGCTGTCCAGGGAGCCAACACTGACCCCCCAGACTAGCAGACTTACTTCCATAGTGCTGTCCAGGAGCCAACACTGACCCCCCCCCAGGCTTGCAGACTTACTTCCATAGTGCTGTCCAGGAGCCAACACTGACCCCCCCCCCCCCAGACTAGCAGACTTACTTCCATAGTGCTGTCCAGGGAGCCAACACTGACCCCCAGACTAGTAGACTTACTTCCATAGTGCTGTCCAGGGAGCCAACACTAACCCCCCAGACTAGCAGACTTACTTCCATAGTGCTGTCCAGGAGCCAACACTGACCCCCCCAGACTAGTGGACTTACTTCCATAGTGCTGTCCAGGGAGCCAACACTGACCCCCCCCCAGACTAGCAGACTTACTTCCATAGTGCTGTCCAGGAGCCAACACTGACCCCCAGACTAGTAGACTTACTTCCATAGTGCTGTCCAGGGAGCCAACACTGACCCCCAGACTAGTAGACTTACTTCCATAGTGCTGTCCAGGGAGCCAACACTGACCCCCCCCAGACTAGTAGACTTACTTCCATAGTGCTGTCCAGGAGCCAACACTAACCCCCCAGACTAGCAGACTTACTTCCATAGTGCTGTCCAGGGAGCCAACACTGACCCCCCAGACTAGTGGACTTACTTCCATAGTGCTGTCCAGGGAGCCAACACTGACCCCCAGACTAGCAGACTTACTTCCATAGTGCTGTCCAGGAGCCAACACTGACCCCCCAGACTAGTAGACTTACTTCCATAGTGCTGTCCAGGGAGCCAACACTGACCCCCCAGACTAGTAGACTTACTTCCATAGTGCTGTCCAGGAGCCAACACTGACCCCCCCAGACTAGCAGACTTAGTGCTTCCATAGTGCTGTCCAGGGAGCCAACACTGACCCCCCAGACTAGCAGACTTACCTCCATAGTGCTGTCCAGGAGCCAACACTGACCCCCAGACTAGTAGACTTACTTCCATAGTGCTGTCCAGGGAGCCAACACTGACCCCCCAGACTAGTAGACTTACTTCCATAGTGCTGTCCAGATGCATCCAACGAGCCAACACTGACCCCCAGACTAGTAGACTTACTTCCATAGTGCTGTCCAGGAGCCAACACTGACCCCCCAGACTAGCGGACTTACTTCCATAGTGCTGTCCAGGAGCCAACACTGACCCCCCAGACTAGCAGACTTACTTCCATAGTGCTGTCCAGGAGCCAACACTGACCCCCCCAGACTAGTAGACTTACTTCCATAGTGCTGTCCAGGAGCCAACACTGACCCCCAGACTAGTAGACTTACTTCCATAGTGCTGTCCAGGGAGCCAACACTAACCCCCCAGACTAGTAGACTTACTTCCATAGTGCTGTCCAGGAGCCAACACTGACCCCCCAGACTAGCAGACTTACCTCCATAGTGCTGTCCAGGAGCCAACACTGACCCCCCAGACTAGTGACCCCTCCTATAGACTTAGTCCATAGTGCTGTCCAGGGAGCCAACACTGACCCCCCCCAGACTAGCAGACTTACTTCCATAGTGCTGTCCAGGGAGCCAACACTAACCCCCCCAGACTAGCAGACTTACTTCCATAGTGCTGTCCAGGGAGCCAACACTGACCCCCCAGACTAGTAGACTTACTTCCATAGTGCTGTCCAGGGAGCCAACACTGACCCCCAGACTAGCAGACTTACTTCCATAGTGCTGTCCAGGAGCCAACACTGACCCCCCCTCCCCAGACTAGCAGACTTACTTCCATAGTGCTGTCCAGGGAGCCAACACTGACCCCCCAGACTAGCAGACTTACTTCCATAGTGCTGTCCAGGGAGCCAACACTGACTTACTTCCCCCCAGACTAGCAGACTTACTTCCATAGTGCTGTCCAGGGAGCCAACACTGACCCCCCCAGACTAGTAGACTTACTTCCATAGTGCTGTCCAGGGAGCCAACACTACCCCCCCCCCCCCAGACTTGTAGACTTACTTCCATAGTGCTGTCCAGGAGCCAACACTGACCCCCGCCCCCCAGACTAGTAGACTTACTTCCATAGTGCTGTCCAGGAGCCAACACTGACCCCCAGACTAGTAGACTTACTTCCATAGTGCTGTCCAGGGAGCCAACACTGACCCCCAGACTAGCAGACTTACTTCCATAGTGCTGTCCAGGAGCCAACACTGACCCCCCAGACTAGTGGACTTACTTCCATAGTGCTGTCCAGGGAGCCAACACTGACCCCCCAGACTAGTAGACTTACTTCCATAGTGCTGTCCAGGAGCCAACACTGACCCCCCAGACTAGTAGACTTACTTCCATAGTGCTGTCCAGGAGCCAACACTGACCCCCCCAGACTAGACTAGCAGACTTACTTCCATAGTGCTGTCCAGGGAGCCAACACTGACCCCCCCCAGACTAGTAGACTTACTTCCATAGTGCTGTCCAGGAGCCAACACACCCCCAGACCCCCAGACTAGACAGACTTACTTCCATAGTGCTGTCCAGGGAGCCTGACCCCCAGACTAGTAGACTTACTTCCCCCAGGGAGACTGACCCCCCAGACTAGTAGACTTACTTCCATAGTGCTGTCCAGGGAGCCAACACTGACCCCCCAGACTAGTAGACTTACTTCCATAGTGCTGTCCAGGAGCCAACACTGACCCCCCCCAGACTAGTAGACTTACTTCCATAGTGCTGTCCAGGGAGCCAACACTGACCCCCAGACTAGTAGACTTACTTCCATAGTGCTGTCCAGGGAGCCAACACCCCCCCAGACTAGTAGACTTACTTCCATAGTGCTGTCCAGGGAGCCAACACTGACCCCCAGACTAGTAGACTTACTTCCATAGTGCTGTCCAGGGGGAGCCAACACTGACCCCCCAGACACCCCCAGAGTAGACTTACTTCCATAGTGCTGTCCAGGGAGCCAACACTGACCCCCCCCCCAGACTGTCCAGGGAGCCAACATTGCCCCCCCAGACTTAGACTTTCCATAGTGCTGTCCAGGGAGCCAACACTTGCCCCCCCAGACTAGTAGACTTACCTCCATAGTGCTGTCCAGGGAGCCAACACTGACCCCCAGACTAGCAGACTTACCTCCATAGTGCTGTCCAGGGAGCCAACACTAACCCCCCAGACTAGCAGACTTACTTCCATAGTGCTGTCCAGGAGCCAACACTGACACCCCCCCAGACTAGCAGACTTACCTTCCATAGTGCTGTCCATGTTGGGAGTCAACATAACCCCCAGACTATGCAGACTTACTTCCACATGTAGTGCTGTCCATGTTGGGAGCCAACACTGTGTCCCTTATGTTGTGGTGTCATATGTTGTGGTGACTAGTAGACTTACCTCATAGTGCTGTCCAGGGAGCCAACACTAACCCCCAGTCTAGTGGTGTCTTATGTGCTGTCCATGTTGTGGTGTCATATGTTGTGGTGTCCCCCAGACTAGTGGACTTCCATAGTGTCATATGTTGTGGTGTCATATGTTGTGGGCATATGTTGGTGTCACACCCCCCAGACTTGTAGTTTTGGTGTTATGTTGTGGTGTCCATAGTGCTGTCCATGTTGTGGTGCCAACACTGTTCATATGTTGTGGCCCCGCTTTCAGTCTGTCTTATGTTGTGGTGTCACATGTTGTGGTGTCATATGTTGTGTGAGGTCACATGTTGTGGTGTCACATGTTGTGGTGTCATATGTTGTGGTGTCATATGTTGTGGTGTCACATGTTGTGGTGTCATATGTTGTGGTGTCATATGTTGTGGTGTCATATGTTGTGGTGTCATATGTTGTGGTGTCATGTTGTGGTGTATGTTGTGGTGTCTTATGTTGTGGTGTCATATGTTGTGGTGTCATATGTTGTGGTGTCATATGTTGTGGTGTCATATGTTGTGGTGTCACATGTTGTGGTGTCATATGTTGTGGTGTCATATGTTGTGGTGTCATATGTTGTGGTGTCATATGTTGTGGTGTCATATGTTGTGGTGTCATATGTTGTGGTGTCATATGTTGTGGTGTCATATGTTGTGGTGTCATATGTTGTGGTGTCATATGTTGTGGTGTCATATGTTGTGGTGTCATATGTTGTGGTGTCATATGTTGTGGTGTCATGTTGTGGTGTCATGTTGTGGTGTCATATGTTGTGGTGTCATATGTCATATGTTGTGGTGTCATATGTTGTGGTGTCATATGTTGTGGTGTCATATGTTGTGGTGTCTTATGTTGTGGTGTCATATGTTGTGGTGTCATATGTTGTGGTGTCATATGTTGTGGTGTCATATGTTGTGGTGTCGTATGTTGTGGTGTCGTATGTTGTGGTGTCACATGTTGTGGTGTCATATGTTGTGGTGTCATATGTTGTGGTGTCATATGTTGTTGTGTCGTATGTTGTGGTGTCATATGTTGTGGTGTCACATGTTGTTGTGTCATATGTTGTTGGTGTCATATGTTGTGGTGTCATATGTTGTGGTGTCATATGTTGTGGTGTCATATGTTGTGGTGTCATATGTTGTGGTGTCATATGTTGTGGTGTCATATGTTGTTGTGTTTGTGGTGTCATATGTTGTGGTGTCATATGTTGTGGTGTCATATGTTGTGGTGTCATATGTTTGTGGTGTCATATGTTGTGGTGTCACATGTTGTGGTGTCATATGTTGTGGTGTCATATGTTGTGGTGTCATATGTTGTGGTGTCATATGTTATGTTGTGGTGTCATATGTTGGTGTCACATGTTGTGGTGTCTTATGTTGTGGTGTCATATGTTGTGTGTCATGTTGTGGTGTCATATGTTGTGGTGTCATATGTTGTGGTGTCATATGTTGTGGTGTCATATGTTGTGGTGTCATATGTTGTGGTGTCATATGTTGTGGTGTCATATGTTGTGGTGTCATATGTTGTGGTGTCATATGTTGTGGTGTCATATGTTGTGGTGTCATATGTTGTGGTGTCTTATGTTGTGGTGTCTTATGTTGTGGTGTCATATGTTGTGGTGTCTTATGTTGTGGTGTCATATGTTGTGGTGTCATATGTTGTGGTGTCATATGTTGTGGTGTCATATGTTGTGGTGTCATATGTTGTGGTGTCATATGTTGTGGTGTCATATGTTGTGGTGTCATATGTTGTGGTGTCTTATGTTGTGGTGTCATATGTTGTGGTGTCATATGTTGTGGTGTCATATGTTGTGGTGTCATATGTTGTGGTGTCATATGTTGTGGTGTCATATGTTTGTGGTGTCATATGTTGTGGTGTCTTATGTTGTGGTGTCATATATGTTGTGGTGTCATATGTTGTGGTGTCATATGTTGTGGTGTCATATGTTGTGGTGTCATATGTTGTGGTGTCATATGTTGTGGTGTCATATGTTGTGGTGTCATATGTTGTGGTGTCATATGTTGTGGTGTCACATGTTGTGGTGTCATATGTTGTGGTGTCACATGTTGTGGTGTCATATGTTGTGGTGTCACATGTTGTGGTGTCATATGTTGTGGTGTCATATGTTGTGGTGTCTTATGTTGTGGTGTCATATGTTGTGGTGTCATATGTTGTGGTGTCTTATGTTGTGGTGTCTTATGTTGTGGTGTCATATGTTGTGGTGTCACATGTTGTGGTGTCATATGTTGTGGTGTCATATGTTGTGGTGTCTTATGTTGTGGTGTATGTTGTGGTGTCTTATGTTGTGGTGTCATATGTTGTGGTGTCATATGTTGTGGTGTCATATGTTGTGGTGTCATGTTGTGGTGTCTTATGTTGTGGTGTCTTATGTTGTGGTGTCTTATGTTGTGGTGTCATATGTTTGTGTCTTATGGTGTCATGGTGTCATATGTTGTGGTGTCATATGTTGTGGTGTCATATGTTGTGGTGTCATATGTTGTGGTGTCATATATTGTGGTGTCTTATGTTGTGGTGTCATATGTTGTGGTGTCATATGGTGTCATATGTTGTGGTGTCATATGTTGTGGTGTCATATGTTGTGGTGTCACATGTTGTGGTGTCATATGTTGTGGTGTCATATGTTGTGGTGTCTTATGTTGTGGTGTCATATGTTGTGGTGTCATATGTTGTGGTGTCATATGTTGTGGTGTCATATGTTGTGGTGTCATATGTTGTTGTGTCTTATGTTGTGGTGTCATATGTTGTGTTGTCATATGTTGTGGTGTCATATGTTGTGGTGTCATGTTGTGGTGTCATATGTTTGTGGTGTCTTATGTTGTGGTGTCATATGTTGTGGTGTCACATGTTGTGGTGTCATATGTTGTGGTGTCATATGTTGTGGTGTCATATGTTGTGGTGTCATATGTTGTGGTGTCTTATGTTGTGGTGTCATATGTTGTGGTGTCATATGTTGTGGTGTCATATGTTGTGGTGTCATATGTTGTGGTGTCATATGTTGTGGTGTCATATGTTGTGGTGTCACATGTTGTGGTGTCATATGTTGTGGTGTCATATGTTGTGGTGTCATATGTTGTGGTGTCATATGTTGTGGTGTCATATGTTGTGGTGTCATATGTTGTGGTGTCATATGTTGTGGTGTCACATGTTGTGGTGTCATATGTTGTGGTGTCATATGTTGTTGTGGTGTCTTATGTTGTGGTGTCATATGTTGTGGTGTCATATGTTGTGGTGTCTTATGTTGTGGTGTCATATGTTGTGGTGTCATATGTTGTGGTGTCATATGTTGTGGTGTCTTATGTTGTGGTGTCATATGTTGTGGTGTCTTATGTTGTGGTGTCACATGTTGTGGTGTCACATGTTGTGGTGTCATATGTTGTGGTGTCATATGTTGTGGTGTCATATGTTGTGGTGTCATATGTTGTGGTGTCATATGTTGTGGTGTCATATGTTGTGGTGTCATATGTTGTGGTGTCATATGTTGTGGTGTCTTATGTTGTGGTGTCATATGTTGTGGTGTCATATGTTGTGGTGTCTTATGTTGTGGTGTCATATGTTGTGGTGTCATATGTTGTGGTGTCACATGTTGTGGTGTCATATGTTGTGGTGTCATATGTTGTGGTGTCATATGTTGTGGTGTCTTATGTTGTGGTGTCATGTTGTGGTGTCTTATGTTGTGGTGTCATATGTTGTGGTGTCATATGTTGTGGTGTCATATGTTGTGGTGTCATATGTTGTGGTGTCATGTTGTCTTATGTTGTGGTGTCATATGTTGTGGTGTCATATGTTGTGGTGTCATATGTTGTGGTGTCATATGTTGTGGTGTCTTATGTTGTGGTGTCATATGTTGTGGTGTCATATGTTGTGGTGTCATATGTTGTGGTGTCATATGTTGTGGTGTCATATGTTGTGGTGTCATATGTTGTGGTGTCATATGTTGTGGTGTCATATGTTGTGGTGTCATATGTTGTGGTGTCACATGTTGTGGTGTCATATGTTGTGGTGTCTTATGTTGTGGTGTCATATGTTGTGGTGTCTTATGTTGTGGTGTCATATGTTGTGGTGTCATATGTTGTGGTGTCTTATGTTGTGGTGTCATATGTTGTGGTGTCATATGTTGTGGTGTCATATGTTGTGGTGTCTTATGTTGTGGTGTCATATGTTGTGGTGTCATATGTTGTGGTGTCATATGTTGTGGTGTCTTATGTTGTGGTGTCATATGTTGTGGTGTCACATGTTGTGGTGTCTTATGTTGTGGTGTCATATGTTGTGGTGTCATATGTTGTGGTGTCATATGTTGTGGTGTCATATGTTGTGGTGTCATATGTTGTGGTGTCATATGTTGTGGTGTCATATGTTGTGGTGTCATATGTTGTGGTGTCATATGTTGTGGTGTCATATGTTGTGGTGTCACATGTTGTGGTGTCATATGTTGTGGTGTCATATGTTGTGGTGTCTTATGTTGTGGTGTCATATGTTGTGGTGTCATATGTTGTGGTGTCACATGTTGTTGTCACATGTTGTGGTGTCACATGTTGTGGTGTCATATGTTGTGGTGTCATATGTTGTTGTGTCGTATGTTGTGGTGTCACATGTCAGGTGTCATATGTTGTGGTGTCATATGTTGTGGTGTCATATGTTGTGGTGTCATATATGTTGTGGTGTTGTGGTGTCATATGTTGTTGTCACATGTTGGTGTCATATGTTGTGGTGTCATATGTTGTGGTGTCATATGTTGTGGTGTCACATGTTGTGGTGTCACATGTTGTGGTGTCTTATGTTGTGGTGTCATATGTTGTGGTGTCACATGTTGTGGTGTCATATGTTGTGGTGTCATATGTTGTGGTGTCATATGTTGTGGTGTCTTATGTTGTGGGGTATGTTGTCATATGTTGTGGTGTCATATGTTGTGGTGTTTATATGTTGTGGTGTCATATGTTGTGGTGTCATATGTTGTGTGTCTTATGTTGTGGTGTCATATGTTGTGGTGTCATATGTTGTGGTGTCATATGTTGTGGTGTCATATGTTGTGGTGTCATATGTGTGGTGTCATATGTTGTGGTGTCATATGTTGTGGTGTCTTATGTTGTGGTGTCATATGTTGTGGTGTCATATGTTGTGGTGTCATATGTTGTGGTGTCATATGTTGTGGTGTCATATGTGGTGTGGTGTCATATGTTGTGGTGTCATATGTTGTGGTGTCATATGTGCCAGGGTGTCATATGTTGTGGTGTCATATGTTGTGGTGTCATATGTTGTGGTGTCACATGTTGTGGTGTCATATGTTGTGGTGTCATATGTTGTGGTGTCATATGTTGTGGTGTCATATGTTGTGGTGTCATATGTTGTGGTGTCATATGTTGACCCCCCCCAGTGTCTTATGTTGTGGTGTCATATGTTGTGGTGTCATATGTTGTGGTGTGGTGTCACATGTTGTGGTGTCTTATGTTGTGGTGTCATATGTGTGGTGTCATGTTGTGGGTGTCATATGTATGTTGTGGTGTCATATGTTGTGGTGTCATATGTTGTGGTGTCATATGTTGTGGTGTCATATGTTGTGGTGTCATATGTTGTGGTGTCATATGTTGTGGTGTCATATGTTGTGGTGTCTTATGTTGTGGTGTGGTGTCATATGTTGTGGTGTCATATGTTGTGGTGTCATATGTTGTTGTGGTGTCTTACATGTTGTTGTGGTGTCTTAGTGGTGTCATATGTCAGGTGTCTTATGTTGTGGTGTCATATGTTGTGTGTGTCATATGTGGTGTGGTGTCATATGTTGTGGTGTCTTATGTTGTGGTGTCATATGTTGTGGTGTCATATGTTGTGGTGTCATACATGGTGTCATATGTTGTGGTGTCAAGGTTGTGGTGTCATATGTTGTTGTCATATGTTGTGGTGTCATATGTGGTGTCTTATGTTGTGTGCGTTGTGGTGTCATATGTTGTGGTGTCATATGTTGTGGTGTCATATGTTGTGGTGTCATATGTTGTGGTGTCATATGTTGTGGTGTCATATGTTGGTGTGTCTTATGTTGTGGTGTCATATGTTGTGGTGTCATATGTTGTGGTGTCATATGTTGTGGTGTCATATGTTGTGGTGTCATATGTTGTGGTGTCATATGTTGTGGTGTCATATGTTGTGGTGTCACATGTTGTGGTGTCATATGTTGTGGTGTCATATGTTGTGGTGTCATATGTTGTGGTGTCATATGTTGTGGTGTCATATGTTGTGGTGTCATATGTTGTGGTGTCATATGTTGTGGTGTCATATGTTGTGGTGTCATATGTTGTTGTGGTGTCTTATGTTGTGGTGTCATATGTTGTGGTGTCATATGTTGTGGTGTCATATGTTGTGGTGTCATATGTTGTGGTGTCATATGTTGTGGTGTCTTATGTTGTGGTGTCATATGTTGTGGTGTCTTATGTTGTGGTGTCATATGTTGTGGTGTCATATGTTGTGGTGTCATATGTTGTGGTGTCATATGTTGTGGTGTCGTATGTTGTGGTGTCTTGTGTTGTGGTGTCATATGTTGTGGTGTCATATGTTGTGGTGTCATATGTTGTGGTGTCATATGTTGTGGTGTCATATGTTGTGGTGTCTTATGTTGTGGTGTCATATGTTGTGGTGTCATATGTGGTGTCATATGTTGTGGTGTCATATGTTGTGTCTTATGTTGTGGTGTCATATGTTGTGGTGTCATATGTTGTGGTGTCATATGTTGTGGTGTCATATGTTGTTGTCTTATGTTGTGGTGTCATATGTTGTGGTGTCATATGTTGTGGTGTCATATGTTGTGGTGTCATATGTTGTGGTGTCATATGTTGTGGTGTCATATGTTGTGGTGTCATATGTTGTGGTGTCATATGTTGTGGTGTCATATGTTGTGGTGTCATATGTTGTGGTGTCATATGTTGTGGTGTCATATGTTGTGGTGTCATATGTTGTGGTGTCATATGTTGTGGTGTCATATGTTGTGGTGTCATATGTTGTGGTGTCATATGTTGTGGTGTCATATGTTGTGGTGTCATATGTTGTGGTGTCTTATGTTGTGGTGTCATATGTTGTGGTGTCATATGTTGTGGTGTCATATGTTGTGGTGTCATATGTTGTGGTGTCTTATGTTGTGGTGTCATATGTTGTGGTGTCATATGTTGTGGTGTCATATGTTGTGGTGTCATATGTTGTGGTGTCATATGTTGTGGTGTCTTATGTTGTGGTGTCATATGTTGTGGTGTCTTATGTTGTGGTGTCACATGTTGTGGTGTCATATGTTGTGGTGTCATATGTTGTGGTGTCATATGTTGTGGTGTCATATGTTGTGGTGTCATGTTGTGGTGTCATATGTTGTGGTGTCATATGTTGTGGTGTCATATGTTGTGGTGTCATATGTTGTGGTGTCATGTTGTGGTGTATGTGTGGTGTATGTTGTGGTGTCATATGTTGTGGTGTCATATGTTGTGGTGTCTTATGTTGTGGTGTCATATGTTGTGGTGTCATATGTTGTGGTGTCACATGTTGTGGTGTCATATGTTGTGGTGTCATATGTTGTGGTGTCATATGTTGTGGTGTCATATGTTGTGGTGTCATATGTTGTGGTGTCATATGTTGTGGTGTGTGGTGTCATGTTGTGGTGTCATATGTTGTGGTGTCATATGTTGTGGTGTCATATGTTGTGGTGTCATATGTTGTGGTGTCATATGTTGTGGTGTCATATGTTGTGGTGTCATATGTTGTGGTGTCATATGTTGTGGTGTCATATGTTTGGTGTATGTTGTGGTGTCTTATGTTGTGGTGTCATATGTTGTGGTGTCATATGTTGTGGTGTCATATGTTGTGGTGTCATATGTGGTGTCACATGTTGTGGTGTCATATGTTGTGGTGTCTTATGTTGTGGTGTCATATGTTGTGGTGTCATATGTTGTGGTGTCATATGTTGTGGTGTCATATGTTGTGGTGTCATATGTTGTGGTGTCATATGTTGTGGTGTCATATGTTGTGGTGTCATATGTTGTGGTGTCATATGTTGTTGTGGTGTCATATGTTGTGGTGTCATATGTTGTGGTGTCATATGTTGTGGTGTCATATGTTGTGGTGTCATATGTTGTGGTGTCACATGTTGTTGTGTGTCATATGTTGTGGTGTCATATGTTGTGGTGTCATATGTTGTGGTGTCACATGTTGTGGTGTCATATGTTGTGGTGTCTTATGTTGTGGTGTCATATGTTGTGGTGTCATATGTTGTGGTGTCATATGTTGTGGTGTCATATGTTGTGGTGTCATGTTGTTGTGGTGTCATATGTTGTGGTGTCATATGTTGTGGTGTCATATGTTGTGGTGTCATATGTTGTGGTGTCATATGTTGTGGTGTCATATGTTGTGGTGTATGTTGTGGTGTCATGTGGTGTTGTGGTGTCATATGTTGTGGTGTGTCATATGTTGTGGTGTCATATGTTGTGGTGTCATATGTTGTGGTGTCATATGTTGTGGTGTCATATGTTGTGGTGTCATGTATGTCATATGTTGTGGTGTCATATGTTGTGGTGTCATATGTTGTGGTGTCTTATGTTGTGGTGTCATCATGTTGTGGGTGTCATATGTTGTGGTGTCATATGTTGTGGTGTCATATGTTGTGGTGTCATATGTTGTGGTGTCATATGTTGTGGTGTCATATGTTGTGTCTTATGTGTCATATGTTGTGGTGTCATATGTTGTGGTGTCATATGTTGTGGTGTCATATGTTGTGGTGTCATATGTTGTGGTGTCACATGTTGTGGTGTCATATGTTGTGGTGTCACATGTTGTGGTGTCATATGTTGTGGTGTCATATGTTGTGGTGTCATATGTTGTGGTGTCATATGTTGTGGTGTCATATGTTGTGGTGTCATATGTTGTGGTGTCATATGTTGTGGTGTCATATGTTGTGGTGTCATATGTTGTGGTGTCATATGTTGTGGTGTCACATGTTGTGGTGTCATATGTTGTGGTGTCATATGTTGTGGTGTCATATGTTGTGGTGTCATATGTTGTGGTGTCATATGTTGTGGTGTCATATGTTGTGGTGTCATATGTTGTGGTGTCTTATGTTGTGGTGTCATATGTTGTGGTGTCATATGTTGTGGTGTCATATGTTGTGGTGTCATATGTTGTGGTGTCATATGTTGTGGTGTCATATGTTGTGGTGTCACATGTTGTGGTGTCATATGTTGTGGTGTCATATGTTGTGGTGTCATATGTTGTGGTGTCATATGTTGTGGTGTCATATGTTGTGGTGTCATATGTTGTGGTGTCATATGTTGTGGTGTCATATGTTGTGGTGTCATATGTTGTGGTGTCATATGTTGTGGTGTCATATGTTGTGGTGTCATATGTTGTGGTGTCATATGTTGTGGTGTCATATGTTGTGGTGTCATATGTTGTGGTGTCATATGTTGTGGTGTCATATGTTGTGGTGTCATATGTTGTGGTGTCATATGTTGTGGTGTCTTATGTTGTGGTGTCACATGTTGTGGTGTCATATGTTGTGGTGTCATATGTTGTGGTGTCATATGTTGTGGTGTCATATGTTGTGGTGTCATATGTTGTGGTGTCATATGTTGTGGTGTCATATGTTGTGGTGTCACATGTTGTGGTGTCATATGTTGTGGTGTCATATGTTGTGGTGTCATATGTTGTGGTGTCTTATGTTGTGGTGTCATATGTTGTGGTGTCATATGTTGTGGTGTCATATGTTGTGGTGTCATATGTTGTGGTGTCATATGTTGTGGTGTCATATGTTGTGGTGTCATATGTTGTGGTGTCATATGTTGTGGTGTCATATGTTGTGGTGTCATATGTTGTGGTGTCATATGTTGTGGTGTCATGTTGTGGTGTATGTTGTGGTGTCATATGTTGTGGTGTCATGTTGTGGTGTATGTTGTGGTGTCATATGTTGTGGTGTCATATGTTGTGGTGTCATATGTTGTGGTGTCATATGTTGTGGTGTCATATGTTGTGGTGTCATATGTTGTGGTGTCATTGTGGTGTCATATGTTGTGGTGTCATATGTTGTGGTGTCATATGTTGTGGTGTCATATGTTGTGGTGTCATATGTTGTGGTGTCATATGTTGTGGTGTCATATGTTGTGGTGTCATATGTTGTGGTGTCACATGTTGTGGTGTCATATGTTGTGGTGTCATATGTTGTGGTGTCTTATGTTGTGGTGTCATATGTTGTGGTGTCTTATGTTGTGGTGTCATATGTTGTGGTGTCATATGTTGTGGTGTCATATGTTGTGTGTGTCATATGTTGTGGTGTCATATGTTGTGGTGTCATATGTTGTGGTGTCACAGTTCTTGTGGTGTCATATCTCTAAACTCAGTGTCATATATGTTGGGTGGTGGATAACTACATGTTGTGGGTCACAGGTGGATAATGTTCTCCTGTTGGGATGCAGGTTGTCATATCTTGTGGGTCACAGGTGTGATAACTACAGTTCTCCTGGGGACAGTTCTCCTGTGGGACAGCAGGTGGATAACTACAGTTCTCCTGTTAGGACAGCAGGTGGATAACTACAGTTCTCCTGTTGGGACAGCAGGTGGATAACTACAGTTCTCCTGTTGGGACAGCAGGTGGATAACTACAGTTCTCCTGTTGGGACAGCAGGTGGATAACTACAGTTTCCTGTTGGGACAGCAGGTGGATAACTACAGTTCTCCTGTTGGGACAGCAGGTGGATAACTACAGTTCTCCTGTTGGGACAGCAGGTGGATAACTACAGTTCTCCTGTGGGTCAGCAGGTGGATAACTACAGTTCTCCTGTTGGGACAGCAGGTGGATAACTACAGTCTCCTGTTGGACAGCAGGTGGATAACTACAGTTCTCCTGTTGGGACAGCAGGTGGCAGTTCTCCCTGGTGGATAACTACAGTTCTCCTGTTGGGACACAGCAGTCTCCTGTAGGACAGCAGGGATAACTACAGTTCTTGTGGGTTCTCCACAGCAGGTGGATAACTACAGTTCTCCTGTTGGGACAGCAGGTGGATAACTACAGTTCTCCTGTTACAGCAGGTGGATAACTACAGTTCTCCTGTTGGGACAGCAGGTGGATAACTACAGTTCTCCTGTAGGACAGCAGGTGGATAACTACAGTTCTCCTGTTGGACAGCAGGTGGATAACTACAGTTCTCCTGTGGGACAGCAGGTGGATAACTACAGTTCTCCTGTTGGGACAGCAGGTGGATAACTACAGTTCTCCTGTTGGGGACAGCAGGTGGATAACTACAGTTCTCCTGTTGGGACAGCAGGTGGATAACTACAGTTCTCCTGTGGGACAGCAGGTGGATAACTACAGTTCTCCTGTTGGGACAGCAGGTGGATAACTACAGTCTCCTGTTGGGACAGCAGGTGGATAACTACAGTTCTCCTGTTGGGACAGCAGGTGGATAACTACAGTCTGTCCTGTTGGGACAGCAGGTGGATAACTACAGTTCTCCTGTTGGGACAGCAGGTGGATAACTACAGTTCTCCTGTTGGGACAGCAGGTGGATAACTACAGTTCTCCTGTTGGGACAGCAGGTGGATAACTACAGTTCTCCTGTTGGGACAGCAGGTGGATAACTACAGTTCCTCCTGTAGGACAGCAGGTGATAACTACAGGGACAGCAGGTGGATAAACTACAGGTGGATAACTACAGTTCTCCTGTTAGGACAGCAGGTGGATAACTACAGTTCTCCTGTTGGGACAGCAGGTGGATAACTACAGTTCTCCTGTTGGGACAGCAGGTGGATAACTACAGTTCTCCTGTAGGACAGCAGGTGGATAACTACAGTTCTCCTGTTGGGACAGCAGGTGGATAACTACAGTTCTCCTGTAGGACAGCAGGTGGATAACTACAGTTCTCCTGTTGGGACAGCAGGTGGATAACTACAGTTCTCCTGTTGGGACAGCAGGTGGATAACTACAGTTCTCCTGTTGGGACAGCAGGTGGATAACTACAGTTCTCCTGTTGGGACAGCAGGGAGTTCTCCAGCAGGTGGATAACTACAGTTCTCCTGTTGGGACAGCAGGTGGACAGCAGGTGGATAATAACTGTAGGACAGCAGTTCTCCTGTTAGGACAGCAGGTGGATAACTACAGTTCTCCTGTTGGGACAGCAGGTGGATAACTACAGTTCTCCTGTGGGACAGCAGGTGGATAACTACAGTTCTCCTGTTGGGACAGCAGGTGGATAACTACAGTTCTCCTGTAGGACAGCAGGTGGATAACTACAGTGGGACAGCAGGTGGATAATACAGTTCTCCTGTTGGGACAGCAGGTGGATAACTACAGTTCTCCTGTAGGACAGCAGGTGGATAACTACAGTTCTCCTGTTGGGACAGCAGGTGGATAACTACAGTTCTCCTGTGGGACAGCAGGTGGATAACTACAGTTCTCCTGTTAGGACAGCAGGTGGATAACTACAGTTCTCCTGTTGGGACAGCAGGTGGATAACTACAGTTCTCCTGTTGGGACAGCAGGTGGATAACTACAGTTCTCCTGTTGGGACAGCAGGTGGATAACTACAGTTCTCCTGTGGGACAGCAGGTGGATAACTACAGTTCTCCTGTGGGACAGCAGGTGGATAACTACATATGACAGCAGGTGGATAACTGTCCTGGACAGCAGGTGGATAACTCAGTTCTCCTGTTGGGACAGCAGGTGGATAACTACAGTTCTCCTGTTGGGACAGCAGGTGGATAACTACAGTTCTCCTGTGGGACAGCAGTTCTCCTGGTGGATAACTACAGTTCTCCTGTTGGGACAGCAGGTGGATAACTACAGTTCTCCTGTAGGACAGCAGGTGGATAACCAGTTCTCCTGTAGGGACATATGGTGGATGTCAGTTCTCCTGAGACAGCAGGTGGATAACTACAGTTCTCCTGTTAGGACAGCAGGTGGATAACTACAGTTCTCCTGTAGGGACAGCATATAGTTCTTGTAGGACATGAGGTGACAGTTCTCCTGGTGGATAACTACAGTTCTCCTGTGGGACAGCAGGTGGATAACTACAGTTCTCCTGTGGGACAGCAGGTGGATAACTACAGTTCTCCTGTAGGACAGCAGGTGGATAACTACAGTTCTCCTGTTGGGACAGCAGGTGGATGTACAGTTCTCCTGTTGGGACAGCAGGTGGATGTACAGTATCTCCTGTTGGGACATTAGGTGGATAACTACAGTTCTCCTGTTGGGACAGCAGGTGGATACAGTTCTCCTGTTGGGATTATGTAGTCATGAGTTCTCCTGTTGGGACAGCAGGTGGATAATACAGTTCTCCTGTGGGACAGCAGGTGGATAACTACAGTCTGAGGACAGCAGGTGGATAACTACAGTTCTCCTGTTGGGACAGCAGGTGGATAACTACAGTTCCTGGGACATTACAGTTCTCCTGTGGGACAGCAGGTGGATAACTACAGTTCTCCTGTATTAGGTGGATAACTACAGTTCTCCTGTGGGACAGCAGGATAACTACAGTTCTCCTGTTGGGACAGCAGGTGGATGTAGTTCTCCTGTAGGACAGCAGTTCTCCTGTGGACAGCAGGTGGATGGAACTACCACCAGATATACTCCTGTCCTGGGACAGCAGGTGGATAACTACAGTTCTCCTGTGGGACAGCAGGTGGATAACTACACCTCCTGTAGGACAGCAGGTGGATAACTACAGTTCTCCTGTGGGACAGCAGGTGGATAACTACAGTTCTCCTGATGGGACAGCAGGTGGATAACTACATTTCTCCTGTTGGGTCAGCAGGTGGATAACTACAGTTCTCCTGTTGGGACAGCAGGTGGATAACTACAGTTCTCCTGTTGGGACAGCAGGTGGATAACTACAGTTCTCCTGTTGGGACAGCAGGTGGATAACTACAGTTCTCCTGTTGGGACAGCAGGTGGATAACTACAGTTCTCCTGTTGGGACAGCAGGTGGATAACTACAGTTCTCTCCTGTTGGGACAGCAGGTGGATAACTACAGTTCTCCTGTTGGGACAGCAGGTGGATAACTACAGTTCTCCTGTTGGGACAGCAGGTGGATAACTACAGTTCTCCTGTTGGGACAGCAGGTGGATAACTACAGTTCTCCTGTTGGGACACAGGTGGATAACTACAGTTCTCCTGTGGTGGATAACTACATGGGACAGAGGTGGATAACTACAGTTCTCCTGTTGGGACAGCAGGTGGATAACTACAGTTCTCCTGTTGGGACAGCAGGTGGATAACTACAGTTAGTCAGTTCTCCTGTTGGGACAGCAGGTGGATAACTACAGTTCTCCTGTAGGACAGCAGGTGGATAACTACAGTTCTCCTGTATTAGGACAGCAGGTGGATAACTACAGTTCTCCTGTTGGGACAGCAGGTGGATAACTACAGTTCTCCTGAGGACAGCAGGTGGATAACTACAGTTCTCCTGTTGGGACAGCAGGTGGATAACTACAGTTCTCCTGTTGGGACAGCAGGTGGATAACTACAGTTCTCCTGTAGGACCAGGTGGATAACTACAGTTCTCCTGTTGGGACAGCAGGTGGATAACTACAGTTCTCCTGTTGGGACAGCAGGTGGATAACTACAGTTCTCCTGTTGGGACAGCAGGTGGATAACTACAGTTCTCCTGTTGGGACAGCATAGTTCTCCTGTTGGGACCAGGTGGATAACTACAGTTCTCCTGTTGGGACAGCAGGTGGATAACTACAGTTCTCCTGTTGGGACAGCAGGTGGATAACTACAGTTCTCCTGTGGACAGCAGGTGGATAACTACAGTTCTCCTGTGGTGGATAACTACAGTTCTCCTGTTAGGACACAGGTGGATAACTACAGTTCTCCTGTTGGGACAGCAGGTGGATAACTACAGTTCTCCTGTTGGGACAGCAGGTGGATAACTACAGTTCTCCTGTTGGGACAGCAGGTGGATAACTACAGTTCTCCTGTTGGGACAGCAGGTGGATAACTACAGTTCTCCTGTAGGACAGCAGGTATAACTACAGTTCTCCTGTTGGGACAGCAGGTGGATAACTACAGTTCTCCTGTTGGGACAGCAGGTGGATAACTACAGTTCTCCTGTTGGGACAGCAGGTGGATAACTACAGTTCTCCTGTAGGACAGCAGGTGGATAACTACAGTTCTCCTGTTGGGACAGCAGGTGGATAACTACATTCCCTGGTGGGACAGCAGGTGGATAACTACAGTCTCCTGTAGGACAGCAGGTGGATAACTACAGTTAGTAGGACAGCAGGACAGACCAGGTGGATAATACAGTTCTCCTGTTGGGACAGCAGGTGGATAACTACAGTTCTCCTGTTGGGACAGCAGGTGGATAACTACAGTTCTCCTGTTGGGACAGCAGGTGGATAACTACAGTTCTCCTGTGGGACAGCAGGTGGATAACTACAGTTCTCCTGTTGGGACAGCACTACAGTTCTCCTGTGGATAACTACAGTTCTCCTGTTGGGACAGCAGGTGGATAACTACAGTTCTCCTGTTGGGACAGCAGGTGGATAACTACAGTTCTCCTGTTGGGACAGCAGGTGGATAACTACAGTTCTCCTGTTGGGACAGCAGGTGGATAACTACAGTTCTCCTGTAGGACAGCAGGTGGATAACTCAGTTCTCCTGAGGGACAGCAGGTGGATAACTACAGTTCTCCTGTTGGGACAGCAGGTGGATAACTACAGTTCTCCTGGTGGATAACTACAGTTCTCCTGTTGGGACAGCAGGTGGATAACTACAGGTGGATAACTACAGTTCTCCTGTTGGGACAGCAGGTGGATAACTACAGTTCTCCTGTTGGGACAGCACTACAGTTCTCCTGTGGATAACTACAGTTCTCCTGTTGGGACAGCAGGTGGATAACTACAGTTCTCCTGTTGGGACCAGGTGGATAACTACAGTTCTCCTGTTGGGACAGCAGGTGGATAACTACAGTTCTCCTGTTGGGACAGCAGGTGGATAACTACAGTTCTCCTGTTGGGACAGCAGGTGGATAACTACAGTTCTCCTGTTGGGACAGCAGGTGGATAACTACAGTTCTCCTGAGGACAGCAGGTGGATAACTACAGTTCTCCTGTTGGGACAGCAGGTGGATAACTACAGTTCTCCTGTTGGGACAGCAGGTGGATAACTACAGTTCTCCTGTTGGGACAGCAGGTGGATAACTACAGTTCTCCTGATATAGTTCTCCTGTTGGGATGTTGGTGGATAACTACAGTTCTCCTGTTGGGACAGCAGGTGGATAACTACAGTTCTCCTGTTGGGACAGCAGGTGGATAACTACAGTTCTCCTGTTAGGACAGCAGGTGGATAACTACAGTTCTATACAGCAGGTGGTATTATACAGTTCTCCTGTTGTAGGACAGCAGGTGGATACTACAGTTCTCCTGTAGGACAGCAGGTGGATAACTACAGTTCTCCTGTTGGGACAGCAGGTGGATAACTACAGTTCTCCTGTAGGACAGCAGGTGGGACAGTCAGGTGGAGTTCTCCTGTTGGACAGCAGGTGGATAACCAGTTCTCCTGTTGGGACAGCAGGTGGATAACTACAGTTCTCCTGTAGGACAGCAGGTGGATAACTACAGTTCTCCTGTTGGGACAGCAGGTGGATAACTACAGTTCTCCTGTTGGGACAGGTGGATAACTACAGTTCTCCTGTTGGGACAGCAGGTGGATAACTACAGTTCTCCTGTTGGGACAGCAGGTGGATAATAGTTCTCCTGTTGGGACAGCAGGTGGATAACTACAGTTCTCCTGTTGGGACAGCAGGTGGATAACTACAGTTCTCCCTGGGACATTAGGTGGATAACTCAGTTCTGAGGAGATAACTACAGTTCTCCTGTTGGGACAGCAGGTGGATAACTACAGTTCTCCTGTTGGTACAGCAGGTGGATAACTACAGTTCTCCTGTTGGGACAGCAGGTGGATAACTACAGTTCTCCTGTTGGGACAGCAGGTGGATAACCCTGGTTCTCCTGTAGTCAGCAGGTGGAGACAGTTCTCCTGTAGGACAGCAGGTGGATAACTACAGTTCTCCAGATATACAGTTCTCCTGTTGGGACAGCATGGATAACTGTTGGGACAGCAGGTGGATATACAGTTCCTGTAGGACAGCAGGTGGATAACTACAGTTCTCCTGTTGGGACAGCAGGTGGATAATACAGTTCCCTGTTGGGACATTAGGTGGAGTCAGATTCTCCTGTAGGACACAGGTGGATAACCAGATTCTCCTGTTGGGACATTAGGTGGATAACTACAGTTCTCCTGTTGGGACAGCAGGTGGATAACTACATTCTCCTGTGGGTCAGCAGGTGGAGACAGTTCTCCTGTTGGGACCAGGTGGATACTACAGTTCTCCTGTTGGGACAGCAGGTGGTAGTTCTCCTGAGGACAGCAGGTGGATAACCAGTTCTCCTGTTGGGACCTGGTGGATTATGTCCTGTTGGGACAGCAGGTGGATAACTACAGTTCTCCTGTTGGGACAGCAGGAGATAACTACAGTTCTCCTGTTGGGACAGCAGGTGGATAACTGTGGAGTCAGTTCTCCTGGGTGGACAGACCAGTTGGGACAGCAGGTGGATAACTACAGTTCTCCTGTTGGGACAGCAGGGACAGCAGGTGGATAACTACAGTTCTCCTGTTGGGACAGCAGGTGGATAACTACAGTTCTCCTGTTGGGACAGCAGGTGGATAACTACAGTTCTCCTGAGGACAGCAGGTGGATAACTACACTGTTGGGACAGCAGGTGGATATACAGTTCCTGTTGGGACAGCAGGTGGATAACTACAGTTCTCCTGTTGGGACAGCAGGTGGATAACTACAGTTCTCCTGTAGGACAGCAGGTGGATAACTACAGTTCTCCTAGGACAGCAGGTGGATAACTAGGACAGCAGGTGGATAACTACAGTTCTCCTGTGGGACAGCAGGTGGATAACTACAGTTCTCCTGTTAGGACAGCAGGGACAGTTCTCCAGGACAGCAGGTGGATAACTACAGTTCTCCTGTTGGGACAGCAGGTGGATAACTACAGTTCTCCTGTTGGGACAGCAGGTGGATAACTACAGTTCTCCTGTTGGGACAGCAGGTGGATAACTACAGTTCTCCTGGGACAGCCTACAGTTCTCCTGTTGGGACAGCAGGTGGATAACTACAGTTCTCCTGTTGGGACAGCAGGTGGATAACTGTTCTCCTGTGGGACAGCAGGTGGACTACAGTTCTCCTGTTGGGACAGCAGGTGGATAACTACAGTTCTCCTGTTGGGACAGCAGGTGGATAACTACAGTTCTCCTGTTGGGACAGCAGGTGGATAACTACAGTTCTCCTGTTGGGACAGCAGGTGGATAACTACAGTTCTATCCTGTTGGGACAGCAGGTGGATAACTACAGTTCTCCTGTTGGGACAGCAGGTGGATAACTACAGTTCTCCTGTTGGGACAGCAGGTGGATAACTACAGTTCTCCTGTTGGGACAGCAGGTGGATAACTACAGTTCTCCTGTTGGGACAGCAGGTGGATAACTACAGTTCTCCTGTTGGGACAGCAGGTGGATAAGTTCTCCTGTTACAGTGGATCTCCTGAGGACAGCAGGTGGATAACTACAGTTCTCCTGTAGGACAGCAGGTGGATAACTACAGTTCTCCTGAGGACAGCAGGTGGATAACTACAGTTCTCCTGTTAGGACAGCAGGTGGATAACTACAGTTCTCCTGTAGGACAGCAGGTGGATAACTACAGTTCTCCTGTTGGGACAGCAGGTGGATAACTACAGTTCTCCTGTTGGGACAGCAGGTGGATAACTACAGTTCTCCTGTGGGACAGCAGGTGGATAACTACAGTCTCTCAGCAGGTGGATAACTGAGGGACAGCAGGTGGATAACTACAGTTCTCCTGTTGGGACAGCAGGTGATAACTACAGTTCTCCTGTTGGGATAACTACAGTTCTCCTGTTGGGACAGCAGGTGGATAACTACAGTTCTCCTGAGGACAGCAGGTGGATAACTACAGTTCTCCTGTTGGGACAGCAGGTGGATAACTACAGTTCTCCTGTTGGGACAGCAGGTGGATAACTACAGTTCTCCTGTTGGGACAGCAGGTGGATAACTACAGTTCTCCTGTTGGGACAGCAGGTGGATAACTACAGTTCTCCTGTTGGGACAGCAGGTGGATAACTACAGTTCTCCCAGGTGGACAGTTCTCCAGGTGGATAACTACAGTTCTCCTGTTGGGACAGCAGGTGGATAACTACAGTTCTCCTGTGGGACAGCAGGTGGATAACTACAGTTCTCCTGGGACAGCAGGTGGATAACTACAGTTCTCCTGTTGGGACAGCAGGTGGATAACTACAGTTCTCCTGTAGGGACAGCAGGTGGATAACTACAGTTCTCCTGTAGGACAACAGGTGGATAACTACAGTTCTCCTGTTGGGACAGCAGGTGGATAACTACAGTTCTCCTGTTGGGACAGCAGGTGGATAACTACAGTTCTCCTGTAGGACAGCAGGTGGATAACTACAGTTCTCCTGTTGGGACAGCAGGTGGATAACTACAGTTCTCCTGTTGGGACAGCAGGTGGATAACTACAGTTCTCCTGTTGGGACAGCAGGTGGATAACTACAGATTCTCCTGTTGGGACAGCAGGTGGATAACTACAGTTCTCCTGTTGGGACAGCAGGTGGATAACTACAGTTCTCCTGTAGGGACAGCAGGTGGATAGTTCTCCTAGCAGGTGGTTCTCCTGTTGGGACAGCAGGTGGATAACCAGATATACAGTTCTCCTGTTGGGACAGCAGATAATGACTTGGTGTAAAGATGGAGACTCATGATCAACCAAACTGAAATGATGTAGTCATGAGGAGACAGACCATCAGATATACCCTGGTATTATGTAGTCATGAGGAGACAGACCAGATATACCCTGGTATTATGTAGTCATGAGGAGACAGACCAGATATACCCTGGTATTATGTAGTCATGAGGAGACAGACCACCAGATATACCCTGGTATTATGTAGTCATGAGGAGACAGACCAGATATACCCTGGTATAATGTAGTCATGAGGAGACAGACCCGATATACCCTGGTATTATGTAGTCATGAGGAGACAGACCAGATATACCCTGGTATTATGAGGGAGACAGACCAGTACCCTGGTCAGTGAGGAGACAGACCAGATATACCCTGGTATTATGTAGTCATGAGGAGACAGACCAGATATACCCTGGTATTATGTAGTCATGAGACAGAGACAGACCACCAGATATACCCTGGTATTATGTAGTCATGAGGAGACAGACCCCAGATATACCCTGGTATTATGTAGTCATGAGGAGACAGACCCAGATATACCCTGGTATTATGTAGTCATGAGGAGACAGACCAGATATACCCTGGTATTATGTAGTCATGAGGAGACAGACCAGATATACCCTGGTATTATGTAGTCATGAGGAGACAGACCAGATATACCCTGGTATTATGTAGTCATGAGGAGACAGACCAGATATACCCTGGTATTATGTAGTCATGAGGAGACAGACCAGATATACCCTGGTATTATGTAGTCATGAGGAGACAGACCACCAGATATACCCTGGTATTATGTAGTCATGAGGAGACAGACCAGATATACCCTGGTATTATGGAGACAGACCATCAGATATACCCTGGTATTACGTAGTCACGAGGAGACAGACCACCAGATATACCCTGGTATTATGTAGTCATGAGGAGACAGACCAGATATACCCTGGTATTATGTAGTCATGAGGAGACAGACCAGATATACCCTGGTATTATGTAGTCATGAGGAGACAGACCACCAGATATACCCTGGTATTATGTAGTCATGAGGAGACAGACCAGATATACCCTGGTATTATGTAGTCATGAGGAGACAGACCACCAGATATACCCTGGTATTATGTAGTCATGAGGAGACAGACCACCAGATATACCCTGGTATTATGTAGTCATGAGGAGACAGACCATCAGATATACCCTGGTATTATGTAGTCATGAGGAGACAGACCAGATATACCCTGGTATTATGTAGTCATGAGGAGACAGACCACCAGATATACCCTGGTATTATGTAGTCATGAGGAGACAGACCAGATATACCCTGGTATTATGTAGTCATGAGGAGACAGACCAGATATACCCTGGTATTATGTAGTCATGAGGAGACAGACCAGATATACCCTGGTATTATGTAGTCATGAGGAGACAGACCAGATATACCCTGGTATTATGTAGTCATGAGGAGACAGACCACCAGATATACCCTGGTATTATGTAGTCATGAGGAGACAGACCAGATATACCCTGGTATTATGTAGTCATGAGGAGACAGACCAGATATACCCTGGTATTATGTAGTCATGAGGAGACAGACCAGATATACCCTGGTATTATGTAGTCATGAGGAGACAGACCACCAGATATACCCTGGTATTATGTAGTCATGAGGAGACAGACCAGATATACCCTGGTATTATGTAGTCATGAGGAGACAGACCAGATATACCCTGGTATTATGTAGTCATGAGGAGACAGACCAGATATACCCTGGTATTATGTAGTCATGAGGAGACAGACCAGATATACCCTGGTATTATGTAGTCATGAGGAGACAGACCAGATATACCCTGGTATTATGTAGTCATGAGTCATGAGGAGACAGACCAGATATACCCTGGTATTATGTAGTCATGAGGAGACAGACCCAGATATACCCTGGTATTATGTAGTCATGAGAGAGACAGATATACCCTGGTATTAGATATGAGGAGACAGACCAGATATACCCTGGTATTATGTAGTCATGAGGAGACAGACCACCAGATATACCCTGGTATTATGTAGTCATGAGGAGACAGACCAGATATACCCTGGTATTATGTAGTCATGAGGAGACAGACCAGATATACCCTGGTATTATGTAGTCATGAGGAGACAGACCAGATATACCCTGGTATTATGTAGTCATGAGGAGACAGACCACCAGATATACCCTGGTATTATGTAGTCATGAGGAGACAGACCACCAGATATACCCTGGTATTATGTAGTCATGAGGAGACAGACCACCAGATATACCCTGGTATTATGGAGACAGACCAGATATACCCTGGTATTACGTAGTCATGAGGAGACAGACCAGATATACCCTGGTATTATGTAGTCACGAGGAGACAGACCAGATATACCCTGGTATTACGTAGTCATGAGGAGACAGACCAGATATACCCAGATATGAGGAGACAGACCAGATATACCCTGGTATTATGTAGTCATGAGGAGACAGACCAGATATACCCTGGTATTATGTAGTCATGAGGAGACAGAGTCATGAGGAGACAGACCAGATATACCCTGGTATTATGTAGTCATGAGGAGACAGACCACCAGATATACCCTGGTATTATGTAGTCATGAGGAGACAGACCACCAGATATACCCTGGTATAGTCATGAGGAGACAGACCAGATATACCCTGGTATTGTGTAGTCATGAGGAGACAGACCAGATATACCCTGGTATTATGTAGTCATGAGGAGACAGACCAGATATACCCTGGTATTATGTAGTCATGAGGAGACAGACCAGATATACCCTGGTATTATGTAGTCATGAGGAGACAGACCAGATATACCCTGGTATTATGTAGTCATGAGGAGACAGACCAGATATACCCTGGTATTATGTAGTCATGAGGAGACAGACCAGATATACCCTGGTATTATGTAGTCATGAGGAGACAGACCAGATATACCCTGGTATTATGTAGTCATGAGGAGACAGACCAGATATACCCTGGTATTATGTAGTCATGAGGAGACAGACCAGATATACCCTGGTATTATGTAGTCATGAGGAGACAGACCACCAGATATACCCTGGTATTATGTAGTCATGAGGAGACAGACCAGATATACCCTGGTATTATGTAGTCATGAGGAGACAGACCAGATATACCCTGGTATTATGTAGTCATGAGGAGACAGACCAGATATACCCTGGTATTATGTAGTCATGAGGAGACAGACCAGATATACCCTGGTATTATGTAGTCATGACAGACAGACCAGATATACCCTGGTATTATGTAGTCATGAGGAGACAGACCAGACCAGATATACCCTGGTATTATGTAGTCATGAGGAGACAGACCAGATATACCCTGGTATTATGTAGTCATGAGGAGACAGACCAGATATACCCTGGTATTATGTAGTCATGAGGAGACAGACCAGATATACCCTGGTATTATGTAGTCATGAGAGACAGACAGACCAGATATACCCTGGTATTATGTAGTCATGAGGAGACAGACCCAGATATACCCTGGTATTATGTAGTCATGAGGAGACAGACCAGATATACCCTGGTATTATGTAGTCATGAGGAGACAGACCACCAGATATACCCTGGTATTATGTAGTCATGAGGAGACAGACCAGATATACCCTGGTATTATGTAGTCATGAGGAGACAGACCAGATATACCCTGGTATTATGTAGTCATGAGGAGACAGATATACCCCAGTCATGAGGAGACAGATATACCCTGGTATTATGTAGTCATGAGGAGACAGACCAGATATACCCTGGTATTATGTAGTCATGAGGAGACAGACCAGATATACCCTGGTATTATGTAGTCATGAGGAGACAGACCAGATATACCCTGGTATTATGTAGTCATGAGGAGACAGACCAGATATACCCTGGTATTATGTAGTCATGAGGAGACAGACCAGATATACCCTGGTATTATGTAGTCATGAGGAGACAGACCAGATATACCCTGGTATTATGTAGTCATGAGGAGACAGACCAGATATACCCTGGTATTATGTAGTCATGAGGAGACAGACCAGATATACCCTGGTATTATGTAGTCATGAGGAGACAGACCAGATATACCCTGGTATTATGTAGTCATGAGGAGACAGACCAGATATACCCTGGTATTATGTAGTCATGAGGAGACAGACCACCAGATATACCCTGGTATTATGTAGTCTGGTATTATGTAGTCATGAGGAGACAGACCAGATATACCCTGGTATTATGTAGTCATGAGGAGACAGACCACCAGATATACCCTGGTATTATGTAGTCATGAGGAGACAGACCAGATATACCCTGGTATTATGTAGTCATGAGGAGACAGACCAGATATACCCTGGTATTATGTAGTCATGAGGAGACAGACCAGATATACCCTGGTATTATGTAGTCATGAGGAGACAGACCAGATATACCCTGGTATTATGTAGTCATGAGGAGACAGACCAGATATACCCTGGTATTATGTAGTCATGAGGAGACAGACCAGATATACCCTGGTATTATGTAGTCATGAGGAGACAGACCAGATATACCCTGGTATTATGTAGTCATGAGGAGACAGACCAGATATACCCTGGTATTATGTAGTCATGAGGAGACAGACCAGATATACCCTGGTATTATGTAGTCATGAGGAGACAGACCAGATATACCCTGGTATTATGTAGTCATGAGGAGACAGACCAGATATACCCTGGTATTATGTAGTCATGAGGAGACAGACCAGATATACCCTGGTATTATGTAGTCATGAGGAGACAGACCCAGATATACCCTGGTATTATGTAGTCATGAGGAGAGACCAGATATACCTGGTATTATGTAGTCATGAGGAGACAGACCAGATATACCCTGGTATTATGTAGTCATGAGGAGACAGACCACCAGATATACCCTGGTATTATGTAGTCATGAGGAGACAGACCAGATATACCCTGGTATTATGTAGTCATGAGGAGACAGACCAGATATACCCTGGTATTATGTAGTCATGAGGAGACAGACCAGATATACCCTGGTATTATGTAGTCATGAGGAGACAGACCAGATATACCCTGGTATTATGTAGTCATGAGGAGACAGACCAGATATACCCTGGTATTATGTAGTCATGAGGAGACAGACCACCAGATATACCCTGGTATTATGTAGTCATGAGGAGACAGACCAGATATACCCTGGTATTATGTAGTCATGAGGAGACAGACCAGATATACCCTGGTATTATGTAGTCATGAGGAGACAGACCAGATATACCCTGGTATTATGTAGTCATGAGGAGACAGACCAGATATACCCTGGTATTATGTAGTCATGAGGAGACAGAGACAGACCAGATATACCCTGGTATTATGTAGTCATGAGGAGACAGACCAGATATACCCTGGTATTATGTAGTCATGAGGAGACAGACCAGATATACCCTGGTATTATGTAGTCATGAGGAGACAGACCAGATATACCCTGGTATTATGTAGTCATGAGACAGACCAGATATACCCTGGTATTAGTAGTCATGAGGAGACAGACCAGATATACCCTGGTATTATGTAGTCATGAGGAGACAGACCAGATATACCCTGGTATTATGTAGTCATGAGGAGACAGACCAGATATACCCTGGTATTATGTAGTCATGAGGAGACAGACCAGATATACCCTGGTATTATGTAGTCATGAGGAGACAGACCAGATATACCCTGGTATTATGTAGTCATGAGGAGACAGACCAGATATACCCTGGTATTATGTAGTCATGAGGAGACAGACCAGATATACCCTGGTATTATGTAGTCATGAGGAGACAGACCAGATATACCCTGGTATTATGTAGTCATGAGGAGACAGACCAGATATACCCTGGTATTATGTAGTCATGAGGAGACAGACCAGATATACCCTGGTATTATGTAGTCATGAGGAGACAGACCAGATATACCCTGGTATTATGTAGTCATGAGGAGACAGACCAGATATACCCTGGTATTATGTAGTCATGAGGAGACAGACCAGATATACCCTGGTATTATGTAGTCATGAGGAGACAGACCAGATATACCCTGGTATTATGTAGTCATGAGGAGACAGACCAGATATACCCTGGTATTATGTAGTCATGAGGAGACAGACCAGATATACCCTGGTATTATGTAGTCATGAGGAGACAGACCAGATATACCCTGGTATTATGTAGTCATGAGGAGACAGACCAGATATACCCTGGTATTATGTAGTCATGAGGAGACAGACCAGATATACCCTGGTATTATGTAGTCATGAGGAGACAGACCAGATATACCCTGGTATTATGTAGTCATGAGGAGACAGACCAGATATACCCTGGTATTATGTAGTCATGAGGAGACAGACCAGATATACCCTGGTATTATGTAGTCATGAGGAGACAGACCAGATATACCCTGGTATTATGTAGTCATGAGGAGACAGACCAGATATACCCTGGTATTATGTAGTCATGAGGAGACAGACCAGATATACCCTGGTATTATGTAGTCATGAGGAGACAGACCAGATATACCCTGGTATTATGTAGTCATGAGGAGACAGACCAGATATACCCTGGTATTATGTAGTCATGAGGAGACAGACCAGATATACCCTGGTATTATGTAGTCATGAGGAGACAGACCAGATATACCCTGGTATTATGTAGTCATGAGGAGACAGACCAGATATACCCTGGTATTATGTAGTCATGAGGAGACAGACCACCAGATATACCCTGGTATTATGTAGTCATGAGGAGACAGACCAGATATACCCTGGTATTATGTAGTCATGAGGAGACAGACCAGATATACCCTGGTATTATGTAGTCATGAGGAGACAGAGACCAGATATACCCTGGTATTATGTAGTCATGAGGAGACAGACCAGATATACCCTGGTATTATGTAGTCATGAGGAGACAGACCAGATATACCCTGGTATTATGTAGTCATGAGGAGACAGACCAGATATACCCTGGTATTATGTAGTCATGAGGAGACAGACCAGATATACCCTGGTATTATGTAGTCATGAGGAGACAGACCAGATATACCCTGGTATTATGTAGTCATGAGGAGACAGACCAGATATACCCTGGTATTATGTAGTCATGAGGAGACAGACCAGATATACCCTGGTATTATGTAGTCATGAGGAGACAGACCAGATATACCCTGGTATTATGTAGTCATGAGGAGACAGACCAGATATACCCTGGTATTATGTAGTCATGAGGAGACAGACCACCAGATATACCCTGGTATTATGTAGTCATGAGGAGACAGACCAGATATACCCTGGTATTATGTAGTCATGAGGAGACAGACCAGATGGTATACCCTGGTATTATGTAGTCATGAGGAGACAGACCAGATATACCCTGGTATTATGTAGTCATGAGGAGACAGACCAGATATACCCTGGTATTATGTAGTCATGAGGAGACAGACCAGATATACCCTGGTATTATGTAGTCATGAGGAGACAGACCAGATATACCCTGGTATTATGTAGTCATGAGGAGACAGACCAGATATACCCTGGTATTATGTAGTCATGAGGAGACAGACCAGATATACCCTGGTATTATGTAGTCATGAGGAGACAGACCAGATATACCCTGGTATTATGTAGTCATGAGGAGACAGACCAGATATACCCTGGTATTATGTAGTCATGAGGAGACAGACCAGATATACCCTGGTATTATGTAGTCATGAGGAGACAGACCAGATATACCCTGGTATTATGTAGTCATGAGGAGACAGACCAGATATACCCTGGTATTATGTAGTCATGAGGAGACAGACCAGATATACCCTGGTATTATGTAGTCATGAGGAGACAGACCAGATATACCCTGGTATTATGTAGTCATGAGGAGACAGACCAGATATACCCTGGTATTATGTAGTCATGAGGAGACAGACCAGATATACCCTGGTATTATGTAGTCATGAGGAGACAGACCAGATATACCCTGGTATTATGTAGTCATGAGGAGACAGACCAGATATACCCTGGTATTATGTAGTCATGAGGAGACAGACCAGATATACCCTGGTATTATGTAGTCATGAGGAGACAGACCAGATATACCCTGGTATTATGTAGTCATGAGGAGACAGACCAGATATACCCTGGTATTATGTAGTCATGAGGAGACAGACCAGATATACCCTGGTATTATGTAGTCATGAGGAGACAGACCAGATATACCCTGGTATTATGTAGTCATGAGGAGACAGACCAGATATACCCTGGTATTATGTAGTCATGAGGAGACAGACCACATGAGGAGACAGACCAGATATACTCAGATATACCCTGGTATTATGTAGTCATGAGGAGACAGACCACCAGATATACCCTGGTATTATGTAGTCATGAGGAGACAGACCACCAGATATACCCTGGTATTATGTAGTCATGAGGAGACAGACCAGATATACCCTGGTATTATGTAGTCATGAGGAGACAGACCAGATATACCCTGGTATTATGTAGTCATGAGGAGACAGACCAGATATACCCTGGTATTATGTAGTCATGAGGAGACAGACCAGATATACCCTGGTATTATGTAGTCATGAGGAGACAGACCAGATATACCCTGGTATTATGTAGTCATGAGGAGACAGACCAGATATACCCTGGTATTATGTAGTCATGAGGAGACAGACCAGATATACCCTGGTATTATGTAGTCATGAGGAGACAGACCAGATATACCCTGGTATTATGTAGTCATGAGGAGACAGACCAGATATACCCTGGTATTATGTAGTCATGAGGAGACAGACCAGATATACCCTGGTATTATGTAGTCATGAGGAGACAGACCAGATATACCCTGGTATTATGTAGTCATGAGGAGACAGACCAGATATACCCTGGTATTATGTAGTCATGAGGAGACAGACCAGATATACCCTGGTATTATGTAGTCATGAGGAGACAGACCAGATATACCCTGGTATTATGTAGTCATGAGGAGACAGACCAGATATACCCTGGTATTATGTAGTCATGAGGAGACAGACCAGATATACCCTGGTATTATGTAGTCATGAGGAGACAGACCAGATATACCCTGGTATTATGTAGTCATGAGGAGACAGACCAGATATACCCTGGTATTATGTAGTCATGAGGAGACCAGATATACCCTGGTATTATGTAGTCATGAGGAGACAGACCAGATATACCCTGGTATTATGTAGTCATGAGGAGACAGACCAGATATACCCTGGTATTATGTAGTCATGAGGAGACAGACCAGATATACCCTGGTATTATGTAGTCATGAGGAGACAGACCAGATATACCCTGGTATTATGTAGTCATGAGGAGACAGACCAGATATACCCTGGTATTATGTAGTCATGAGGAGACAGACCAGATATACCCTGGTATTATGTAGTCATGAGGAGACAGACCAGATATACCCTGGTATTATGTAGTCATGAGGAGACAGACCAGATATACCCTGGTATTATGTAGTCATGAGGAGACAGACCAGATATACCCTGGTATTATGTAGTCATGAGGAGACAGACCAGATATACCCTGGTATTATGTAGTCATGAGGAGACAGACCAGATATACCCTGGTATTATGTAGTCATGAGGAGACAGACCAGATATACCCTGGTATTATGTAGTCATGAGGAGACAGACCAGATATACCCTGGTATTATGTAGTCATGAGGAGACAGACACCAGATATACCCTGGTATTATGTAGTCATGAGGAGACAGACCACCAGATATACCCTGGTATTATGTAGTCATGAGGAGACAGACCCAGATATACCCTGGTATTATGTAGTCATGAGGAGACAGACCAGATATACCCTGGTATTATGTAGTCATGAGGAGACAGACCAGATATACCCTGGTATTATGTAGTCATGAGGAGACAGACCAGATATACCCTGGTATTATGTAGTCATGAGGAGACAGACCAGATATACCCTGGTATTATGTAGTCATGAGGAGACAGACCAGATATACCCTGGTATTATGTAGTCATGAGGAGACAGACCAGATATACCCTGGTATTATGTAGTCATGAGGAGACAGACCAGATATACCCTGGTATTATGTAGTCATGAGGAGACAGACCAGATATACCCTGGTATTATGTAGTCATGAGGAGACAGACCAGATATACCCTGGTATTATGTAGTCATGAGGAGACAGACCAGATATACCCTGGTATTATGTAGTCATGAGGAGACAGACCAGATATACCCTGGTATTATGTAGTCATGAGGAGACAGACCAGATATACCCTGGTATTATGTAGTCATGAGGAGACAGACTGGTATTACCAGATATACCCTGGTATTATGTAGTCATGAGGAGACAGAGACCAGATATACCCTGGTATTATGTAGTCATGAGGAGACAGACCAGATATACCCTGGTATTATGTAGTCATGAGGAGACAGACCAGATATACCCTGGTATTATGTAGTCATGAGGAGACAGACCAGATATACCCTGGTATTATGTAGTCATGAGGAGACAGACCAGATATACCCTGGTATTATGTAGTCATGAGGAGACAGACCAGATATACCCTGGTATTATGTAGTCATGAGGAGACAGACCACCAGATATACCCTGGTATTATGTAGTCATGAGGAGACAGACCACCAGATATACCCTGGTATTATGTAGTCATGAGGAGACAGACCAGATATACCCTGGTATTATGTAGTCATGAGGAGACAGACCAGATATACCCTGGTATTATGTAGTCATGAGGAGACAGACCAGATATACCCTGGTATTATGTAGTCATGAGGAGACAGACCAGATATACCCTGGTATTATGTAGTCATGAGGAGACAGACCAGATATACCCTGGTATTATGTAGTCATGAGGAGACAGACCAGATATACCCTGGTATTATGTAGTCATGAGGAGACAGACCAGATATACCCTGGTATTATGTAGTCATGAGGAGACAGACCAGATATACCCTGGTATTATGTAGTCATGAGGAGACAGACCAGATATACCCTGGTATTATGTAGTCATGAGGAGACAGACCACCAGATATACCCTGGTATTATGTAGTCATGAGGAGACAGACCAGATATACCCTGGTATTATGTAGTCATGAGGAGACAGACCAGATATACCCTGGTATTATGTAGTCATGAGGAGACAGACCAGATATACCCTGGTATTATGTAGTCATGAGGAGACAGACCAGATATACCCTGGTATTATGTAGTCATGAGGAGACAGACCAGATATACCCTGGTATTATGTAGTCATGAGGAGACAGACCACCAGATATACCCTGGTATTATGTAGTCATGAGGAGACAGACCAGATATACCCTGGTATTATGTAGTCATGAGGAGACAGACCAGATATACCCTGGTATTATGTAGTCATGAGGAGACAGACCAGATATACCCTGGTATTATGTAGTCATGAGGAGACAGACCAGATATACCCTGGTATTATGTAGTCATGAGGAGACAGACCAGATATACCCTGGTATTATGTAGTCATGAGGAGACAGACCAGATATACCCTGGTATTATGTAGTCATGAGGAGACAGACCAGATATACCCTGGTATTATGTAGTCATGAGGAGACAGACCAGATATACCCTGGTATTATGTAGTCATGAGGAGACAGACCAGATATACCCTGGTATTATGTAGTCATGAGGAGACAGAGACAGACCAGATATACCCTGGTATTATGTAGTCATGAGGAGACAGACCAGATATACCCTGGTATTATGTAGTCATGAGGAGACAGACCAGATATACCCTGGTATTATGTAGTCATGAGGAGACAGACCAGATATACCCTGGTATTATGTAGTCATGAGGAGACAGACCAGATATACCCTGGTATTATGTAGTCATGAGGAGACAGACCAGATATACCCTGGTATTATGTAGTCATGAGGAGACAGACCAGATATACCCTGGTATTATGTAGTCATGAGGAGACAGACCAGATATACCCTGGTATTATGTAGTCATGAGGAGACAGACCAGATATACCCTGGTATTATGTAGTCATGAGGAGACAGACCAGATATACCCTGGTATTATGTAGTCATGAGGAGACAGACCAGATATACCCTGGTATTATGTAGTCATGAGGAGACAGACCAGATATACCCTGGTATTATGTAGTCATGAGGAGACAGACCAGATATACCCTGGTATTATGTAGTCATGAGGAGACAGACCAGATATACCCTGGTATTATGTAGTCATGAGGAGACAGACCAGATATACCCTGGTATTATGTAGTCATGAGGAGACAGACCAGATATACCCTGGTATTATGTAGTCATGAGGAGACAGACCAGATATACCCTGGTATTATGTAGTCATGAGGAGACAGACCAGATATACCCTGGTATTATGTAGTCATGAGGAGACAGACCAGATATACCCTGGTATTATGTAGTCATGAGGAGACAGACCAGATATACCCTGGTATTATGTAGTCATGAGGAGACAGACCAGATATACCCTGGTATTATGTAGTCATGAGGAGACAGACCAGATATACCCTGGTATTATGTAGTCATGAGGAGACAGACCAGATATACCCTGGTATTATGTAGTCATGAGGAGACAGACCAGATATACCCTGGTATTATGTAGTCATGAGGAGACAGACCAGATATACCCTGGTATTATGTAGTCATGAGGAGACAGACCAGATATACCCTGGTATTATGTAGTCATGAGGAGACAGACCAGATATACCCTGGTATTATGTAGTCATGAGGAGACAGACCAGATATACCCTGGTATTATGTAGTCATGAGGAGACAGACCAGATATACCCTGGTATTATGTAGTCATGAGGAGACAGACCAGATATACCCTGGTATTATGTAGTCATGAGACAGAGACAGACCAGATATACCCTGGTATTATGTAGTCATGAGGAGACAGACCACCAGATATACCCTGGTATTATGTAGTCATGAGGAGACAGACCAGATATACCCTGGTATTATGTAGTCATGAGGAGACAGACCAGATATACCCTGGTATTATGTAGTCATGAGGAGACAGACCAGATAGATAGACCAGATATACCCTGGTATTATGTAGTCATGAGGAGACAGACCAGATATACCCTGGTATTATGTAGTCATGAGGAGACAGACCAGATATACCCTGGTATTATGTAGTCATGAGGAGACAGACCAGATATACCCTGGTATTATGTAGTCATGAGGAGACAGACCAGATATACCCTGGTATTATGTAGTCATGAGGAGACAGACCAGATATACCCTGGTATTATGTAGTCATGAGGAGACAGACCAGATATACCCTGGTATTATGTAGTCATGAGGAGACAGACCAGATATACCCTGGTATTATGTAGTCATGAGGAGACAGACCAGATATACCCTGGTATTATGTAGTCATGAGGAGACAGACCAGATATACCCTGGTATTATGTAGTCATGAGGAGACAGACCAGATATACCCTGGTATTATGTAGTCATGAGGAGACAGACCAGATATACCCTGGTATTATGTAGTCATGAGGAGACAGACCACCAGATATACCCTGGTATTATGTAGTCATGAGGAGACAGACCAGATATACCCTGGTATTATGTAGTCATGAGGAGACAGACCAGATATACCCTGGTATTATGTAGTCATGAGGAGACAGACCAGATATACCCTGGTATTATGTAGTCATGAGGAGACAGACCAGATATACCCTGGTATTATGTAGTCATGAGGAGACAGACCAGATATACCCTGGTATTATGTAGTCATGAGGAGACAGACCAGGTATTAGAGTCATGAGACAGACCAGATATACCCTGGTATTCGTAGTCATGAGGAGACAGACCAGATATACCCTGGTATTATGTAGTCATGAGGAGAGACAGACCAGATATACCCTGGTATTATGTAGTCATGAGGAGACAGACCAGATATACCCTGGTATTATGTAGTCATGAGGAGACAGACCAGATATACCCTGGTATTATGTAGTATGAGGAGACAGACCAGATATACCCTGGTATTATGTAGTCATGAGGAGACAGACCAGATATACCCTGGTATTATGTAGTCATGAGGAGACAGACCAGATATACCCTGGTATTATGTAGTCATGAGGAGACAGACCACCCTGGTATTATGTAGTCATATACCCTGGTATTATGTAGTCATGAGGAGACAGACCAGATATACCCTGGTATTATGTAGTCATGAGGAGACAGACCAGATATACCCTGGTATTATGTAGTCATGAGGAGACAGACCAGATATACCCTGGTATTACGTAGTCATGAGGAGACAGACCAGATATACCCTGGTATTACGTAGTCATGAGGAGACAGACCAGATATACCCTGGTATTATGTAGTCATGAGGAGACAGACCAGATATACCCTGGTATTATGTAGTCATGAGGAGACAGACCAGATATACCCTGGTATTATGTAGTCATGAGGAGACAGACCAGATATACCCTGGTATTATGTAGTCATGAGGAGACAGACCAGATATACCCTGGTATTATGTAGTCATGAGGAGACAGACCAGATATACCCTGGTATTATGTAGTCATGAGGAGACAGACCAGATATACCCTGGTATTATGTAGTCATGAGGAGACAGACCAGATATACCCTGGTATTATGTAGTCATGAGGAGACAGACCAGATATACCCTGGTATTAGTAGTCATGAGGAGACAGACCAGATATACCCTGGTATTATGTAGTCATGAGGAGACAGACCAGATATACCCTGGTATTATGTAGTCATGAGGAGACAGACCAGATATACCCTGGTATTATGTAGTCATGAGGAGACAGACCAGATATACCCTGGTATTATGTAGTCATGAGGAGACAGACCAGATATACCCTGGTATTATGTAGTCATGAGGAGACAGACCAGATATACCCTGGTATTATGTAGTCATGAGGAGACAGACCAGATATACCCTGGTATTATGTAGTCATGAGGAGACAGACCAGATATACCCTGGTATTATGTAGTCATGAGGAGACAGACCAGATATACCCTGGTATTATGTAGTCATGAGGAGACAGACCAGATATACCCTGGTATTATGTAGTCATGAGGAGACAGACCAGATATACCCTGGTATTATGTAGTCATGAGGAGACAGACCAGATATACCCTGGTATTATGTAGTCATGAGGAGACAGACCAGATATACCCTGGTATTATGTAGTCATGAGGAGACAGACCACCAGATATACCCTGGTATTATGTAGTCATGAGGAGACAGACCACCAGATATACCCTGGTATTATGTAGTCATGAGGAGACAGACCAGATATACCCTGGTATTATGTAGTCATGAGGAGACAGACCAGATATACCCTGGTATTATGTAGTCATGAGGAGACAGACCAGATATACCCTGGTATTATGTAGTCATGAGGAGACAGACCAGATATACCCTGGTATTATGTAGTCATGAGGAGACAGACCACCAGATATACCCTGGTATTATGTAGTCATGAGGAGACAGACCAGATATACCCTGGTATTATGTAGTCATGAGGAGACAGACCAGATATACCCTGGTATTATGTAGTCATGAGGAGACAGACCAGATATACCCTGGTATTATGTAGTCATGAGGAGACAGACCAGATATACCCTGGTATTATGTAGTCATGAGGAGACAGACCAGATATACCCTGGTATTATGTAGTCATGAGGAGACAGACCAGATATACCCTGGTATTATGTAGTCATGAGGAGACAGACCAGATATACCCTGGTATTATGTAGTCATGAGGAGACAGACCAGATATACCCTGGTATTATGTAGTCATGAGGAGACAGACCAGATATACCCTGGTATTATGTAGTCATGAGGAGACAGACCAGATATACCCTGGTATTATGTAGTCATGAGGAGACAGACCCAGATGAGGAGACAGACCAGATATACCCTGGTATTATGTAGTCATGAGGAGACAGACCAGATATACCCTGGTATTATGTAGTCATGAGGAGACAGACCAGATATACCCTGGTATTATGTAGTCATGAGGAGACAGACCAGATATACCCTGGTATTATGTAGTCATGAGGAGACAGACCAGATATACCCTGGTATTATGTAGTCATGAGGAGACAGACCAGATATACCCTGGTATTATGGAGACAGACCAGATATACCCTGGTATTATGTAGTCATGAGGAGACAGACCAGATATACCCTGGTATTATGTAGTCATGAGGAGACAGACCAGATATACCCTGGTATTATGTAGTCATGAGGAGACAGACCAGATATACCCTGGTATTATGTAGTCATGAGGAGACAGACCAGATATACCCTGGTATTATGTAGTCATGAGGAGACAGACCAGATATACCCTGGTATTATGTAGTCATGAGGAGACAGACCACCAGATATACCCTGGTATTATGTAGTCATGAGGAGACAGACCAGATATACCCTGGTATTATGTAGTCATGAGGAGACAGACCAGATATACCCTGGTATTATGTAGTCATGAGGAGACAGACCAGATATACCCTGGTATTATGTAGTCATGAGGAGACAGACCACCAGATATACCCTGGTATTATGTAGTCATGAGGAGACAGACCAGATATACCCTGGTATTATGTAGTCATGAGGAGACAGACCAGATATACCCTGGTATTATGTAGTCATGAGGAGACAGACCAGATATACCCTGGTATTATGTAGTCATGAGGAGACAGACCACCAGATATACCCTGGTATTATGTAGTCATGAGGAGACAGACCAGATATACCCTGGTATTACGTAGTCATGAGGAGACAGACCAGATATACCCTGGTATTATGTAGTCATGAGGAGACAGCCCACCAGATATACCCTGGTATTATGTAGTCATGAGGAGACAGACCAGATATACCCTGGTATTATGTAGTCATGAGGAGACAGACCAGATATACCCTGGTATTATGTAGTCATGAGGAGACAGACCAGATATACCCTGGTATTATGTAGTCATGAGGAGACAGACCAGACCATATACCCTGGTATTATGTAGTCATGAGGAGACAGACCAGATATACCCTGGTATTATGTAGTCATGAGGAGACAGACCAGATATACCCTGGTATTATGTAGTCATGAGGAGACAGACCAGATATACCCTGGTATTATGTAGTCATGAGGAGACAGACCACCAGATATACCCTGGTATTATGTAGTCATGAGGAGACAGACCAGATATACCCTGGTATTATGTAGTCATGAGGAGACAGACCAGATATACCCTGGTATTATGTAGTCATGAGGAGACAGACCAGATATACCCTGGTATTACGTAGTCATGAGGAGACAGACCAGATATACCCTGGTATTATGTAGTCATGAGGAGACAGACTGGTATTATGTAGTCATGAGGAGACAGACCAGATATACCCTGGTATTATGTAGTCATGAGGAGACAGACCAGATATACCCTGGTATTATGTAGTCATGAGGAGACAGACCACCAGATATACCCTGGTATTATGTAGTCATGAGGAGACAGACCACCAGATATACCCTGGTATTATGTAGTCATGAGGAGACAGACCAGATATACCCTGGTATTATGTAGTCATGAGGAGACAGACCACCAGATATACCCTGGTATTATGTAGTCATGAGGAGACAGACCAGATATACCCTGGTATTATGTAGTCATGAGGAGACAGACCAGATATACCCTGGTATTATGTAGTCATGAGGAGACAGACCAGATATACCCTGGTATTATGTAGTCATGAGGAGACAGACCAGATATACCCTGGTATTATGTAGTCATGAGGAGACAGACCACCAGATATACCCTGGTATTATGTAGTCATGAGGAGACAGACCAGATATACCCTGGTATTATGTAGTCATGAGGAGACAGACCAGATATACCCTGGTATTATGTAGTCATGAGGAGACAGACCAGATATACCCTGGTATTATGTAGTCATGAGGAGACAGACCAGATATACCCTGGTATTATGTAGTCATGAGGAGACAGACCAGATATACCCTGGTATTATGTAGTCATGAGGAGACAGACCAGATATACCCTGGTATTATGTAGTCATGAGGAGACAGACCACCAGATATACCCTGGTATTATGTAGTCATACCAGATATACCCTGGTATTATGTAGTCATGAGGAGACAGACCACCAGATATACCCTGGTATTATGTAGTCATGAGGAGACAGACCCAGATATACCCTGGTATTATGTAGTCATGAGGAGACAGACCACCAGATATACCCTGGTATTATGTAGTCATGAGGAGACAGACCAGATATACCCTGGTATTATGTAGTCATGAGGAGACAGACCAGATATACCCTGGTATTACGTAGTCATGAGGAGACAGACCACCAGATATACCCTGGTATTGTGTAGTCATGAGGAGACAGACCACCAGATATACCCTGGTATTATGGAGACAGACCAGATATACCCTGGTATTACGTAGTCATGAGGAGACAGACCAGATATACCCTGGTATTATGTAGTCACGAGGAGACAGACCAGATATACCCTGGTATTACGTAGTCATGAGGAGACAGACCAGATATACCCTGGTATTACGTAGTCATGAGGAGACAGACCAGATATACCCTGGTATTATGTAGTCATGAGGAGACAGACCAGATATACCCTGGTATTATGTAGTCATGAGGAGACAGACCAGATATACCCTGGTATTATGTAGTCATGAGGAGACAGACCAGATATACCCTGGTATTACGTAGTCATGAGGAGACAGACCAGATATACCCTGGTATTATGTAGTCATGAGGAGACAGACCAGATATACCCTGGTATTATGTAGTCATGAGGAGACAGACCAGATATACCCTGGTATTATGTAGTCATGAGGAGACAGACCAGATATACCCTGGTATTATGTAGTCATGAGGAGACAGACCAGATATACCCTGGTATTATGTAGTCATGAGGAGACAGACCAGATATACCCTGGTATTATGTAGTCATGAGGAGACAGACCAGATATACCCTGGTATTATGTAGTCATGAGGAGACAGACCAGATATACCCTGGTATTATGTAGTCATGAGGAGACAGACCAGATATACCCTGGTATTATGTAGTCATGAGGAGACAGAGACCAGATATACCCTGGTATTATGTAGTCATGAGGAGACAGACCAGATATACCCTGGTATTATGTAGTCATGAGGAGACAGACCAGATATACCCTGGTATTATGTAGTCATGAGGAGACAGACCAGATATACCCTGGTATTATGTAGTCATGAGGAGACAGACCAGATATACCCTGGTATTATGTAGTCATGAGGAGACAGACCAGATATACCCTGGTATTATGTAGTCATGAGGAGACAGACCAGATATACCCTGGTATTATGTAGTCATGAGGAGACAGACCAGATATACCCTGGTATTATGTAGTCATGAGGAGACAGACCAGATATACCCTGGTATTATGTAGTCATGAGGAGACAGACCAGATATACCCTGGTATTATGTAGTCATGAGGAGACAGACCAGATATACCCTGGTATTATGTAGTCATGAGGAGACAGACCACCAGATATACCCTGGTATTATGTAGTCATGAGGAGACAGACCAGATATACCCTGGTATTATGTAGTCATGAGGAGACAGACCAGATATACCCTGGTATTACGTAGTCATGAGGAGACAGACCAGATATACCCTGGTATTATGTAGTCATGAGGAGACAGACCAGATATACCCTGGTATTATGTAGTCATGAGGAGACAGACCAGATATACCCTGGTATTATGTAGTCATGAGGAGACAGACCACCAGATATACCCTGGTATTATGTAGTCATGAGGAGACAGACCACCAGATATACCCTGGTATTATGTAGTCATGAGGAGACAGACCACCAGATATACCCTGGTATTATGTAGTCATGAGGAGACAGACCACCAGATATACCCTGGTATTATGTAGTCATGAGGAGACAGACCAGATATACCCTGGTATTATGTAGTCATGAGGAGACAGACCAGATATACCCTGGTATTATGTAGTCATGAGGAGACAGACCAGATATACCCTGGTATTATGTAGTCATGAGGAGACAGACCAGATATACCCTGGTATTATGTAGTCATGAGGAGACAGACCAGATATACCCTGGTATTATGTAGTCATGAGGAGACAGACCAGATATACCCTGGTATTATGTAGTCATGAGGAGACAGACCAGATATACCCTGGTATTATGTAGTCATGAGGAGACAGACCAGATATACCCTGGTATTACGTAGTCATGAGGAGACAGACCAGATATACCCTGGTATTATGTAGTCATGAGGAGACAGACCAGATATACCCTGGTATTATGTAGTCATGAGGAGACAGACCAGATATACCCTGGTATTACGTAGTCATGAGGAGACAGACCAGATATACCCTGGTATTACGTAGTCATGAGGAGACAGACCAGATATACCCTGGTATTATGTAGTCATGAGGAGACAGACCAGATATACCCTGGTATTATGTAGTCATGAGGAGACAGACCAGATATACCCTGGTATTACGTAGTCATGAGGAGACAGACCAGATATACCCTGGTATTATGTAGTCATGAGGAGACAGACCAGATATACCCTGGTATTACGTAGTCATGAGGAGACAGACCAGATATACCCTGGTATTATGTAGTCATGAGGAGACAGACCAGATATACCCTGGTATTATGTAGTCATGAGGAGACAGACCAGATATACCCTGGTATTACGTAGTCATGAGGAGACAGACCAGATATACCCTGGTATTACGTAGTCATGAGGAGACAGACCAGATATACCCTGGTATTACGTAGTCATGAGGAGACAGACCAGATATACCCTGGTATTACGTAGTCATGAGGAGACAGACCAGATATACCCTGGTATTACGTAGTCATGAGGAGACAGACCACCAGATATACCCTGGTATTATGTAGTCATGAGGAGACAGACCAGATATACCCTGGTATTACGTAGTCATGAGGAGACAGACCAGATATACCCTGGTATTACGTAGTCATGAGGAGACAGACCAGATATACCCTGGTATTATGTAGTCATGAGGAGACAGACCAGATATACCCTGGTATTATGTAGTCATGAGGAGACAGACCAGATATACCCTGGTATTATGTAGTCATGAGGAGACAGACCAGATATACCCTGGTATTATGTAGTCATGAGGAGACAGACCAGATATACCCTGGTATTATGTAGTCATGAGGAGACAGACCAGATATACCCTGGTATTACGTAGTCATGAGGAGACAGACCAGATATACCCTGGTATTACGTAGTCATGAGGAGACAGACCAGATATACCCTGGTATTACGTAGTCATGAGGAGACAGACCAGATATACCCTGGTATTACGTAGTCATGAGGAGACAGACCAGATATACCCTGGTATTATGTAGTCATGAGGAGACAGACCAGATATACCCTGGTATTATGGAGACAGACCAGATATACCCTGGTATTATGGAGACAGACCAGATATACCCTGGTATTACGTAGTCATGAGGAGACAGACCAGATATACCCTGGTATTACGTAGTCACGAGGAGACAGACCAGATATACCCTGGTATTACGTCGTCACGAGGGGAAACTGAAATGTTTTCTTGTCTCGTGTGTATGTCCATTTGCTAAATATTTTTGATAAAGCCTGAAATAAAATAATTAAAGGACGACCGATAATTAAATGACATTCATCCTCTGTGTGTTAAATGGCACGTGTGTTAACATAGAGTGTGTATAGGCTTGTCTCCCACGTGTGTTAACATAGAGTGTGTATAGGCTTGTCTCCCACGTGTGTTAACATAGAGTGTGTATAGGCTTGTCTCCCACGTGTGTTAACATAGAGTGTGTATATCTCCCACGTGTGTTAACATAGAGTGTGTATAGGCTTGTCTCCCACGTGTGTTAACATAGAGTGTGTATAGGCTTGTCTCCCACGTGTGTTAACATAGAGTGTGTATAGGCTTGTCTCCCACGTGTGTTAACATAGAGTGTGTATAGGCTTGTCTCCCACGTGTGTTAACATAGAGTGTGTATAGGCTTGTCTCCCACGTGTGTTAACATAGAGTGTGTATAGGCTTGTCTCCCACGTGTGTTAACATAGAGTGTGTATAGGCTTGTCTCCCACGTGTGTTAACATAGAGTGTGTATAGGCTTGTCTCCCACATGTGTTAACATAGAGTGTGTATAGGCTTGTCTCCCACGTGTGTTAACATAGAGTGTGTATAGGCTTGTCTCCCACGTGTGTTAACATAGAGTGTGTATAGGCTTGTCTCCCACGTGTGTTAACATAGAGTGTGTATAGGCTTGTCTCCCACGTGTGTTAACATAGAGTGTGTATAGGCTTGTCTCCCACATGAATGTTCTCTTTGTGACTCGATTCAAGTGACTTCTGTTCATTTTATATATCTATATATTAATATGTTTTACTAATCTCGGGATATAATTATTATTTCAATAAGGATATTGAAAGAAAAACAATATTCCTATGTAGATATATAAAATGAACAAAAGTCACTTGAATCGAGTCACGTGGCCTATACACAGGGCTCTGTTCTAGGCTCTATGTTAACACATGTGCCAGGACATTGAAAGAAAAATTATATCCCTAGAGTTGTAAAAAACACAACAATTTATTATGTATTTAATATATATATATATACACGTTTCTCCTCTTCTGAGGAGGAGGAAATATCGGACCAATGCGCAGCGTGGTAAGTGTCCATGTTGTTTATTATAACCGGACCACTGAAACAAAAACAAAAGTAGAACAAAACGCAACAGTTCTGTCACACAAAACGGAAAACAAACACCCACAACTCATAGTGGGAAAACAGGCTGCCTAAGTATGGTTCTCAGTCAGAGACAATGATTGCCAGCTGCCTCTGATTGGCAACCATACCAGGCCAAACACATAGAAATAGAAAACACAGAACACAAAACATTAGAATGCCTCACGCCCTGACCAAACTAAAATAGAGACATAAAAAAAGGAAGGACGTGACAATATATATATTTTCTTGTCACTCTTTATGTGATGTTCACTGCAGAGAACACAGGAAGAAGAATGAGTAATCATTTAATTACCACAGTGAATTATTCTAATGTATTTGTGCTTTTATTATTAATAATGCTTATTATTAATAATTATTAATTATTAATGCTTTTGTGTCAGTTAATCCCATAAGGGTTGGGTTGCCATGGCGATTTGTCACGAAAATAAAATGACATTCATCGTTCTTATAGCCAATTTTGACTTAACAAACTGGCCCATCTAACGGAAATTCGCTCAGTTCTGCCTCAAGGACCAGACTCAGTCCATTTATAAGCGTCAACCTGCTGCAATAACAGTTCCTTAGCACTGTGCCATCGCTCTCTTTCCGTGGAGCACGACCTGATCTATAATTAACAATTCACTCCCTCACAACTCAGCAGGCCTTGGCTCTGACCTTCAGGCAGAATGTCTGTACAGTGCCCTGCCGAATGACTGTTCTGTTACAAACGGTTTGTTTCAAATCACTTCGTTTTCACATGTCAAGGACTCTATTGGTTTCTTCTCTGAATGTATGACAGACGAGATATTCAACATTGTAGATGTCTGTATGGCAGACAAGATATTCAATATTGTAGATGTCTGTATGGCAGACAAGATATTCAACATTGTAGATGTCTGTATGACAGACAAGATATTCAACATTGTAGATGTCTGTATGACAGACAAGATATTCAACATTGTAGATGTCTGTATGACAGACAAGATATTCAACATTGTAGATGTCTGTATGACAGACAAGATGTCTGTATGGCAGACAAGATATTCAACATTGTAGATGTCTGTATGACAGACAAGATGTCTGTATGGCAGACAAGATATTCAACATTGTAGATGTCTGTATGACAGACAAGATGTCTGTATGGCAGACAAGATATTCAACATTGTAGATGTCTGTATGACAGACAAGATATTCAACATTGTAGATGTCTGTATGACAGACAAGATATTCAACATTGTAGATGTCTGTATGACAGACAAGATATTCAACATTGTAGATGTCTGTATGACAGACAAGATATTCAACATTGTAGATGTCTGTATGACAGACAAGATATTCAACATTGTAGATGTCTGTATGGCAGACAAGATATTCAATATTGTAGATGTCTGTATGACAGACAAGATATTCAACATTGTAGATGTCTGTATGACAGACAAGATATTCAACATTGTAGATGTCTGTATAGACAAGATGTCTGTATGGCAGACAAGATATTCAACATTGTAGATGTCTGTATGACAGACAAGATGTCTGTATGGCAGACAAGATATTCAACATTGTAGATGTCTGTATGACAGACAAGATGTCTGTATGGCAGACAAGATATTCAACATTGTAGATGTCTGTATGGAGACAAGATATTCAACATTGTAGATGTCTGTATGACAGACAAGATATTCAACATTGTAGATGTCTGTATGACAGACAAGATATTCAACATTGTAGATGTCTGTATGACAGACAAGATATTCAACATTGTAGATGTCTGTATGACAGACAAAATATTCAACATTGTAGATGTCTGTATGACAGACGAGATATTCAACATTGTAGATGTCTGTATGGCAGACAAGATATTCAATATTGTAGATGTCTGTATGGCAGACAAGATATTCAACATTGTAGATGTCTGTATGACAGACAAGATATTCAACATTGTAGATGTCTGTATGACAGACAAGATATTCAACATTGTAGATGTCTGTATGACAGACAAGATATTCAACATTGTAGATGTCTAGATATATTTAATTACACAAACTGCCAGTGAAAAGCTATTCATAAGGTTGTTTTTGATAAGGTTATATTTATAACAATTGTATTGAATTTTTTTAAAACCAGGCAAGTCAGTTGAGAACAAATTCTTATTTACAATGACGGCCTTGGAACAGTGGGTTAACTACCTTGTTCAGGGGTAGAGCGACAGATTTTTACCTCGTCAGCTCGGGGATTCGATCTAGCATCCTTTCAGTTACTAGTCCAACGCTCTGACCACTAGGCTACCTCGTTGTATACATGTTATAAAGTAAGTATTTCACCCAAGTATTTCACCCAGGTGTGTGTGTGTGTGTGTGCGTGTGTGTGTGTGTGTGTGTGTGTGTGTGTGTGTGTGTGTGTGTGTGTGTGTGTGTGTGTGTGTGTGTGTGTGTGTGTGTGTGTGTGTGTGTGTGTGTGTGTGTGTGTGTGTGTGTGTGTGTACATACCTGTGTCTGCTAGGTCTCTCAGTGATGAGCTGAGCGCAGTACGTTTGAGTCCATCTGCAGAGGCATAGCTGTCGTCCAGACTGGGCCTACCCAGAGTGCCGTTCACCGCCTTCACGCCGCCGCTGGGACCACCACCGTCAGACCCGGCCACAACAGGCCTCATCACTCCTCTCTGCTTCTCCAACTCCGCTGTAGAGAGGGAGGAGGAGGGGAGGAAAGAGGGGAGTAGGGAGGGAGCAAAGTGTAGAAAGGGAAAGAGAGAGGAGGAGGAAGAGAGAGGGAGAGAGAAAGAGAGGAGGAGGGTGCGGAAGAGGGCGAGAGAGAGAAAGAGAGGAGGAGGGTGAGGAAGAGGGCGAGAGAGAGAAAGAGAGGAGGAGGGTGAGGAAGAAGGTGACCGAGAGAGAACGAGAGAAGAGAGCAATAAGAGTGGGAAATGATTACTTTGCTTTAGAAGGTATATGTAATCACATTATAGTCCTACTCACACTCCACCCTGTATAGTCCTACTCACACCCTGTATAGTCCTACTCACACTCCACCCTGTATAATCCTACTCACACCCTGTATAGTCCTACTCACACCCTGTATAATCCTACTCACACCCTGTATAGTCCTACTCACACCCTGTATAGTCCTACTCACACCCTGTATAGTCCTACTCACACTCCACCCTGTATAGTCCTACTCACACTCCACCCTGTATAATCCTACTCACACCCTGTATAGTCCTACTCACACCCTGTATAATCCTACTCACACCCTGTATAGTCCTACTCACACCCTGTATAGTCCTACTCACACCCTGTATAGTCCTACTCACACTCCAACCGGTATAGTCCTACTCACACCCTGTATAGTCCTACTCACACTCCAACCTGTATAGTCCTACTCACACCCTGTATAGTCCTACTCACACTCCACCCTGTATAATCCTACTCACACCCTGTATAGTCCTACTCACACTCCACCCTGTATTTCTCCATCTCCTGCACCTCAGCGATGCTCTCTCTCAGGTCGGAGGTGAAACGCGTTCTGTCCTGCTGGCTCGGAGCATTAAACGCGATCAGAACCTTTCTGTCCCCGCCAGGGTTGGTTGACGTCAGTCGGATACCGTGGGGATAGTCTGCAGGGGAGAGAGGTACAGTCGCAGTGGACATCTCATAGGGTTCTGGTACCGCAAAGGAAAGAGGACTGAATCACAGTCTTCACACAAACACCCGCATACAACTAACCATCCAATACCACAATCATATGGTTGTAATTTACAAACTATAATGTAGTTGTGTTATAGTGGTGAGAATGCAATTATAGTTGTCTCAAAAATAAATGTCATGTCATGTACAGCAATGAAAGAAATAGAGGTAAATGTAATTATGGAGGGTGAATTATCATTAAACAGGGTGAAGGTTTAAAATGGCCTCCTCTGTGCTGTGATCAGAGAATAGATACGGGGATGTATTTATAGCAGAGATTGGCAATTAACACATGTTTCCCATGCCAAGAAGGCCCCTTGAATTGAGAGGGAGAGGGGGAGAGAGAGAGAGAGAGAGAGAGAGAGAGAGAGAGAGAGAAAGAAAGAGAGAGAAGAGAGAGAGAAAGAGAGAGACAGACAGAGACAGACAGACAGACAGACAGACAGACAGACAGACAGACAGACAGACAGACAGACAGACAGACAGATAGACGCACGATAGATAGCACAGCAGACAGACACACACACACACACACAGATAGACACACACACACACACATATACACACACCCACATATATACACACACACACACACACACACACACACACACACACACACACACACACACACACACACACACACACACACACACACACAGATATACACACACACACACACCCACATACACACACACACATACATACACACATACACATACACACATACACATACACACATACATACACATACATACACATACACACATACACATGGAGAATCACATACACACACACACACACACACACACACACACACACACACACACACACACATACACACACACACACACACACACACACACACACACACACACACACACACACACACATACACACACTTACATTGTTTCTGGAAAATGTGAACGTGCATCTCGACCAGGGGGAAGGACTGTCTGAAACTGTATGTCACAGAGGTCTTCTTCTTCTGGAAGATCTTGGTTACCTGTAGGGGAGAAGAGGGACGTCTGTCTATTCATGATCCCAGCTAACCTTACCACCCAAATGACAAAGTAAGGGATCCCAGCTAACCTTACCACCTAAATGACAACGTAAGGGATCCCAGCTAACCTTACCACCTAAATGACAAAGTAAGGGATCCCAGCTAACCTTACCACCTAAATGACAACGTAAGGGATCCCAGCTAACCTTACCACCTAAATGACAAAGTAAGGGATCCCAGCTAACCTTACCACCTAAATGACAAAGTAAGGGATCCCAGCTAACCTTACCACCTAAATGACAACGTAAGGGATCCCAGCTAACCTTACCACCTAAATGACAAAGTAAGGGATCCCAGCTAACCTTACCACCTAAATGACAACGTAAGGGATCCCAGCTAACCTTACCACCTAAATGACAAAGTAAGGGATCCCAGCTAACCTTACCACCTAAATGACAAAGTAAGGGATCCCAGCTAACCGTACCACCTAAATGACAACGTAAGGGATCCCAGCTAACCTTACCACCTAAATGACAACGTAAGGGATCCCAGCTAACCGTACCACCTAAATGACAAAGTAAGGGATCCCAGCTAACCGTACCACCTAAATGACAAAGTAAGGGATCCCAGCTAACCTTACCACCTAAATGACAAAGTAAGGGATCCCAGCTAACCTTATCACCTAAATGACAAAGTAAGGGATCCCAGCTAACCTTACCACCTAAATGACAACGTAAGGGATCCCAGCTAACCGTACCACCTAAATGACAAAGTAAGGGATCCCAGCTAACCGTACCACCTAAATGACAAAGTAAGGGATCCCAGCTAACCTTACCACCTAAATGACAAAGTAAGGGATCCCAGCTAACCTTATCACCTAAATGACAAAGTAAGGGATCCCAGCTAACACATAACGTTCTGAGAACCATATATTTCTTAGAGCTTGGTGAGAGAATGGTTGTCTTATGAACAAACCTTCCCACGACGTTCTGGGAATGGGGCAGGATAGTTGCTCGGTTTTTGGTCAAATTCTCGGCACCTTTAAGGAGCTTGATATTTATTGTTTTGGTTTTTCATTACTTTAACGAAACGTTTCCTAAAAAGTTCAAACATGGTTACATTTCTATTTTGAATAATGTTCTAGGGACGTTCTCCAACTGGTTTGAAATTGGGGAATGTTCTCTAATATTTCAGAGAACATTAATAAACAACGTGAGAATGTTTCAGTACTTTAATGAAGCATAACGTTTCCTAAACGTTTCCTCATGGTTCTATTTAAAGTCATGTTCTCAAGTTGTTTTCAGAGAACGTTAAGAGTTAACAGTCCATAAAAAAAGAAACACACAAAAAAAAAGTATTAGTGACGTTCAGAGAACATTTTAAGCTGTTTTTAAAACATATAGTGTACATTCTGTTCTCAGCATTAACAAAACTCTCTCTCTCCTCTATCCTGGAAAGCGTGTTGGCCCACTATGCGCCTCACACGTAACCTATCCGAGGGCTCACGGGTGAGTCTTACCACGAGCAGGTCGTTGAAGAGGAAGACTTCTCTCTGGTGGACTCCAGTCCTCTGGCTTCTGTTCGGGTCAGGCACCTCGTACAGCTGACAGCAGCACACCAATCTGCGGTGGGACAGCGAGAGCACCTACACAACACACAAAGGTTAGTTTGCAGTTCAGGCTTACCAGCTCAAATATACAATTAAGCATAAATGTATACACAATCCGATTTCATATCAGGCTAAATTTGAGTCTATCAACAGTATGGGGTTTTCCCCACTAACCATGGGGGGTATATCTTCTATCTACAGTATGGGGGTTTTCCTCACTAACCATGGGGGGTATATCTTCTACCTACAGTATGGGGTTTTCCCCACTAACCATGGGGGGTATATCTTCTATCTACAGTATGGGGTTTTCCTCACTAACCATGGGGGGTATATCTTCTATCTACAGTATGGGGTTTTCCTCACTAACCATGGGGGGTATATCTTCTATCTACAGTATGGGGTTTTCCTCACTAACCATGGGGGGTATATCTTCTATCTACAGTATGGGGTTTTCCTCACTAACCATGGGGGGTATATCTTCTACCTACAGTATGGGGTTTTCCCCACTAACCATGGGGGGTATATCTTCTATCTACAGTATGGGGTTTTCCCCACTAACCATGGGGTGTATATCTTCTACCTACAGTATGGGGTTTTCCCCACTAACCATGGGGGTATATCTTCTACCTACAGTATGGGGGTTTTCCTCACTAACCATGGGGTGTATATCTTCTATCTACAGTATGGGGTTTTCCTCACTAACCATGGGGGGTATATCTTCTATCTACAGTATGGGGTTTTCCCCACTAACCATGGGGGGTATATCTTCTACCTACAGTATGGGGTTTTCCCCACTAACCATGGGGGTATATCTTCTATCTACAGTATGGGGTTTTCCCCACTAACCATGGGGTGTATATCTTCTATCTACAGTATGGGGTTTTCCTCACTAACCATGGGGTGTATATCTTCTACCTACAGTATGGGGTTTTCCCCACTAACCATGGGGTGTATATCTTCTACCTACAGTATGGGGTTTTCCTCACTAACCATGGGGGGTATATCTTCTACCTACAGTATGGGGTTTTCCCCACTAACCATGGGGTGTATATCTTCTATCTACAGTATGGGGTTTTCCTCACTAACCATGGGGGGTATATCTTCTGTCTACAGTATGGGGTTTTCCCCACTAACCATGGGGGGTATATCTTCTGTCTACAGTATGGGGTTTTCCCCACTAACCATGGGGGGTATATCTTCTATCTACAGTATGGGGTTTTCCTCACTAACCATGGGGGGTATATCTTCTATCTACAGTATGGGGTTTTCCTCACTAACCATGGGGGGTATATCTTCTATCTACAGTATGGGGTTTTCCTCACTAACCATGGGGGGTATATCTTCTATCTACAGTATGGGGTTTTCCCCACTAACCATGGGGGGTATATCTTCTATCTACAGTATGGGGTTTTCCCCACTAACCATGGGGGGTATATCTTCTATCTACAGTATGGGGTTTTCCCCACTAACCATGGGGGGTATATCTTCTATCTACAGTATGGGGTTTTCCCCACTAACCATGGGGGGTATATCTTCTACCTACAGTATGGGGTTTTCCCCACTAACCATGGGGGGTATATCTTCTATCTACAGTATGGGGTTTTCCCCACTAACCATGGGGGGTATATCTTCTATCTACAGTATGGGGTTTTCCCCACTAACCATGGGGGGTATATCTTCTACCTACAGTATGGGGTTTTCCCCACTAACCATGGGGGGTATATCTTCTATCTACAGTATGGGGTTTTCCTCACTAACCATGGGGGGTATATCTTCTACCTACAGTATGGGGTTTTCCCCACTAACCATGGGGGGTATATCTTCTACCTACAGTATGGGGTTTTCCCCACTAACCATGGGGGGTATATCTTCTATCTACAGTATGGGGTTTTCCCCACTAACCATGGGGGGTATATCTTCTACCTACAGTATGGGGTTTTCCCCACTAACCATGGGGGGTATATCTTCTACCTACAGTATGGGGTTTTCCCCACTAACCATGGGGGGTATATCTTCTATCTACAGTATGGGGTTTTCCTCACTAACCATGGGGGGTATATCTTCTACCTACAGTATGGGGTTTTCCTCACTAACCATGGGGGGTATATCTTCTACCTACAGTATGGGGTTTTCCTCACTAACCATGGGGGGTATATCTTCTACCTACAGTATGGGGTTTTCCTCACTAACCATGGGGGGTATATCTTCTACCTACAGTATGGGGTTTTCCCCACTAACCATGGGGGGTATATCTTCTATCTACAGTACAAAGATCTGAGGCATTAGACGGCAGTTACGTTTGAATAATTATTTACATTTTTGTCTGTAAAAATGCTCTCTTGAACATGTGAACTTCCATGTGTCTTAATAATAACAAACTGGTCTGGGATCTGCAAATATGAACAAACATTTTAAAAGCAAACTGGTCTGGGATCTGCAAATATGAACAAACATTTGAAAAACAAACTGGTCTGGGATCTGCAAATATGAACAAACATTTTAAAAGCAAACTGGTCTGGGATCTGCAAATATGAACATTTTATAATGATGAGCCGAGTTTGGCTCAGGAGAAAGCACAGAGCTATACAGGGAGAAAACAGGATGCTTCCTGGCTAGTCATGATTGGCTCGAGATAATGGTGTGTTTGGACGTGCCGAGAGATGATTCCCGATTGGTCTGTCCATAACAGAACGGGGGCTGGTCCCTGGTCAGCACATAGATCATCTTTACAACTGCAGATGTTTTGGAAATATATATTATATTATAATATAGCTTTTTTTGGACAAATGCAGAAGTGTTGCTACAGCTCTCAACAAAAATATTGCTGTCCTGAATTTAGCCGGGTTTAAGTAGAGAGACTATTTCCTGGAGGACAATAGCATGCTGACTCGCATGTTTACACGTTGTGGGTGGGGCTAAGGCTTAAGAGGGCGTTAACAACGCCGAATGGGCGTACTCAAAACAAGAACTCTCTAGAAAGTGTGAAAATCCCGTCAGTCTTTCAAAGGGCATTTTCTCCTACTTGTCTCTGAAGATAACAAGTTTATTAAACATTTAAAGCAGCACACCATCCCCATGTTTCTTACTAACTACAGTGATATACCATATACCATTCATAAATCTGCACTTTCATAAAATGCTAAAATAAAATAATCACTTTTGATTGGATATAAACGTCACCAGAGGAATTCAAACCCATTCCTACTGTATGTCGACTTACAGGCTTCTTTCCAACCAAAACCTTCTCCACGGCCTGTACTTGGGACACGTGGTCATCGTTGGTGCGTAGCTCCCATTTCTCTATCCGACGGTAGATTCCTACTAACAGGTCTCTGGGAATGTCCTGGCCATTATCCACTCCTGGGGAAAACATATCACACACAGAGGAGAGTGACAGGTCTCTGGGAATGTCCTGGGCATTATCCACTCCTGGGGAAAACATATCACACACAGAGGAGAGTGACAGGTCTCTGGGAATGTCCTGGCCATTATCCACTCCTGGGGAAAACATATCACACACAGAGGAGAGTGACAGGTCTCTGGGAATGTCCTGGGCATTATCCACTCCTGGGGAAACATATCACACACAGAGGAGAGTGACAGGTCTCTGGGAATGTCCTGGCCATTATCCACTCCTGGGGGAAACATATCACACACAGAGGAGAGTGACAGGTCTCTGGGAATGTCCTGGGCATTATCCACTCCTGGGGAAAACATATCACACACAGAGGAGAGTGACAGGTCTCTGGGAATGTCCTGGGCATTATCCACTCCGGGGAAAACATATCACACACAGAGGAGAGTGACAGGTCTCTGGGAATGTCCTGGCCATTATCCACTCCTGGGGAAAACATATCACACACAGAGGAGAGTGACAGGTCTCTGGGAATGTCCTGGGCATTATCCACTCCTGGGAAAACATATCACACACAGAGGAGAGTGACAGGTCTCTGGGAATGTCCTGGCCATTATCCACTCCTGGGGAAACATATCACACACAGAGGAGAGTGACAGGTCTCTGGGAATGTCCTGGGCATTATCCACTCCTGGGGAAAACATATCACACACAGAGGAGAGTGACAGGTCTCTGGGAATGTCCTGGGCATTATCCACTCCTGGGGAAAACATATCACACACAGAGGAGAGTGACAGGTCTCTGGGAATGTCCTGGCCATTATCCACTCCTGGGGAAAACATATCACACACAGAGGAGAGTGACAGGTCTCTGGGAATGTCCTGGCCATTATCCACTCCTGGGGAAAACATATCACACACAGAGGAGAGTGACAGGTCTCTGGGAATGTCCTGGCCATTATCCACTCCTGGGGAAACATATCACACACAGAGGAGAGTGACAGGTCTCTGGGAATGTCCTGGGCATTATCCACTCCTGGGGAAAACATATCACACACAGAGGAGAGTGACAGGTCTCTGGGAATGTCCTGGGCATTATCCACTCCTGGGGAAACATATCACACACAGAGGAGAGTGACAGGTCTCTAGGAATGTCCTGGGCATTATCCACTCCTGGGGAAAACATATCACACACAGAGGAGAGTGACAGGTCTCTGGGAATGTCCTGGGCATTATCCACTCCTGGGGAAACATTAACATCCACAGGGGAAACACACAGAGGAGAGTGTGTTTATCAAAACAGAGAAAAGGAACTACTATACTACTATACTACTCTACTATAAATCATTCCCTAACGTTCTGTAGAAGAAGAGGTCGAGATGACGAGGTGGATAGAAGGGGAAAGTCTGAGATTGGCCAATGAAGTGAGAGAAATAGACATAGACACTATGGTTGTCTGTTTTGAGGAGTAAGAGAGAAGAAGTAAAAACAAGTTATTTTACCTCAGGTTCTGAAAAAAAAAACCCAGTCAGCATCTTCCTCACCTCTGAGGTTTTTGATGAAGTCCTCCAGCTTCATCTTCCTCTCTGGTTTGACGTTGGGAGAGTACATGTCAGTGTTGAGGAGGATGATGGCGAAGGCCAGGATGAAGATGGTGTCGGGGTTCCGGAACTGTCGGATCAGCACCGGGTTACTCACACAGTACCGCTGACTGGAGGTGGGGGGGGGCAGAGGGAGATTACATATGAAGCAGATTTTTTATTTTTTATAAAAAAAAAAAAACTAAATGAATACTCTTGTGCACAACACAAACTACCCCTCCCCCCCCCCAAAAAAAAAATCATAAAAGTCTATAAATCCACAGGTCATGCTATAGTCCATAATCTTGCTGTTACCTGAAAGCCTCGATCAGTCTCTCCACCTTCTGGGCCTCTCCCTGGACTTTAATCTGGGCCTGAAACTTCCTGAGGGCATCATCTAGATCCATCCCTGAGAAGTCCAACTCATCTACCACACAACTGGACAGGGAGAGGAGAGAGGAGAGAGGGAGGGAAGGATGAAGAAAGAGAGGAAGGATGGAGAGAGGAGAGAGGGAGGAGGGATGAACAGAGGGAGAGAGAGAGGGAGGGAGGATGGAGAGAGGGAGGGAAGGATGAAGAGAGGATGAAGAGAGGGAGAGAGGGAGGAAGGATGGAAAGAGGGAGAGAGGGAGGAAGGATGGAAAGAGGGAGAGAGGATGAAGAGAGGGAGAGAGGGAGGAAGGATGAAGAGAGGGAGGAAGGATGGAGAGAGGGAGAGAGGGAGGAAGGATGAAGAGAGGGAGAATCTGGTTAGAGTCAGACAGAACAGTTGTCTGGTTGATTGGTTAGAGTCAGACAGAACAGTTGATTGGTTAGAGTCAGACAGAACAGTTGATTGGTTCGCCACTTACTCCAGTACGTCCTTGTTGAACTGTTTCTGTCTGCAACCCAGGAACTCTCCTATCATCTGTCTGCTCAGTCCTTTCCTCTCCAGGATGAAGCGGGCGATGCCTACCGGTGTGTCCGATACGAAGCCTCTCTCTATCAGGTACTGTATACCCTTCTCTGGCTTCCTGCATCGAGGGAGAGACACAGAGAGGGAGAGACAGAGAGGGAGAGACACAGAGAGGGAGAGACACAGAGAGGGAGAGACAGAGAGGGAGAGACAGAGAGAGGGAGAGACAGAGAGAGGGAGAGACAGAGAGAGGGAGAGACACAGAGAGGGAGAGACAGAGAGAGGGAGAGACAGAGAGGGAGAGACACAGAGAGGGAGAGACAGAGAGAGGGAGAGACAGAGAGAGGGAGAGACAGAGAAAGGGAGAGACAGAGAGGGAGAGACAGAGAGGGAGACACAGAGAGAGGGAGAGACACAGAGAGGGAGAGACAGAGAGGGAGAGACAGAGAGAGGGAGAGACAGAGAGAGGGAGAGACAGAGAGGGAGAGACACAGAGAGGGAGAGACAGAGAGGGAGAGACAGAGAGAGGGAGAGACAGAGAGAGGGAGAGACAGAGAGGGAGAGACAGAGGGAGACACAGAGAGAGGGAGAGACAGAGAGAGGGAGAGACAGAGAGGGAGACACAGAGAGAGGGAGAATCACAGAGAGGGAGAGACAGAGAGGGAGAGACAGAGAGAGGGAGAGACAGAGAGAGGGAGAGACAGAGGGAGAGACAGAGAGAGGGAGAGACAGAGAGGGGGAGAGACAGAGAGAGGGAGAGACAGAGAGGGAGAGACAGAGAGGGAGAGACAGAGAGGGAGAGACACAGAGAGGGAGAGACACAGAGAGGGAGAGACACAGAGAGGGAGAGACACACAGAGAGGGTGAGACACAGAGATGGAGAGACACAGAGAGGGAGAGACAGAGAGAGGGAGAGACAGAGAGAGGGAGAGACAGAGAGGGAGACACAGAGAGAGGGAGAGACACAGAGAGGGAGAGACAGAGAGGGAGAGACAGAGAGGGAGAGACAGAGAGGGAGAGACAGAGAGGGAGAGACACAGAGAGGGAGAGACACAGAGAGGGAGAGACAGAGAGGGAGAGACACACAGAGAGGGAGAGACACAGAGATGGAGAGACACAGAGAGGGAGAGACACAGAGAGGGAGAGACAAAGAGGGGGAGACAGAGAGGGAGAGACACAGAGAGGGAGAGACACAGAGAGGGAGAGACACAGAAAAACAGGAGTTATTATAAAATATTGTATATGCCACTGAACAGACGCTTTTATCCAAAGTGACTTTTAAAGTAGAATGACACACAACACAGAGAATCAAGAACTGGCCTTGAAGAACTGACCTACTCAATTAACTCAGAGGTCCTTGTGAAAGCCTATCGCTGCAGGGTTGTTAGGGCGTGTCTATCGCTGCAGGGTTGTTAGGGCGTGTCTATCGCTGCAGGGTTGTTAGGGCGTGACTATCGCTGCAGGGTTTTAAGGGCGTGACTATCGCTGCAGGGTTGTTAGGGCGTGCCTATCGCTGCAGGGTTGTTAGGGCGTGTCTATCGCTGCAGGGTTGTTAGGGCGTGTCTATCGCTGCAGGGTTGTTAGGGCGTGTCTATCGCTGCAGGGTTGTAAGGGCGTGTCTATCGCTGCAGGGTTGTTAGGGCGTGTCTATCGCTGCAGGGTTGTTAGGGCGTGTCTATCGCTGCAGGGTTGTTAGGGCGTGTCTATCGCCGCAGGGTTGTTAGGGCGTGTCTATCGCCGCAGGGTTGTTAGGGCGTGTCTATCGCTGCAGGGTTGTTAGGGCGTGTCTATCGCTGCAGGGTTGTTAGGGCGTGTCTATCGCTCCATTCGATACTATCCAACGGGACATTAAAAACTGTATTATCTTATGTTTCACTGAGTCGTGGCTGAACGACGACATGGATAATATACAGCTGGGTTTTCTGTGCATTGGCAGGCGAGAACAGCTATGTCCGGTAAGACAAGGGATGGGGGTGTGTGTCTATTTGTCAGTAACAGCTGGTGCGCGATGTCGAATATTAAGGTAGTGCCAAGTTATTGCTCACCTGAGGTAGAGTATCTCATGATAAGCTGTAGACCACACTATCTACCAAGAGACTTTTCATCTGTATTTTTCGTAGCTGTCTATTTACCACCACAGAATGATGCTGGCAGTAAGACCACACTCAATGGGCTGTAAAAAGACAACAAGAAAATGCTCACCCAGAAGCAGCGCTCCTAGTGGCCGGGGACTTTAATGCAGGTAAACTTAAATCAGTTTGACCTCATTTCTACCAGCATGTAACATGCGCAACCAGAGGAAAAAAAACTCTAGATCACTTTTACTCCGCACACAGAGATGTATACAAAGCTCTCCCCCGCCCTCCATTTGGCAAAACTGACCCTAATTCTATCCTCCTAAATCCTGCTTACAAGCAAAAAACTGAAACAGGAAGTACCAGTGACTCGCTCAATACGGAAGTGGTCAGAAGATGCGGATGCCACACTACAGGACTGTTTTGCACAGACTGGAATATGGGATTCATCCAATTGCATTGAGGAGTACATCACCTCAGTCATCGGCTTCATCAATAAGTGCATCAACAACTTCGTCCCCACAGTGACCGTACGTACATATCCCAAACCAGAAGGCATGGATTACAGGCATGGCTGTAGGCTAAAGGCTAGAGCTACCGCTTTCAAGGAGCTGGACACTAATCCGGGCGTTTATAAGAAATCTCGCAATGCTCTCAGACAAACCATCAAACAGGCAAAGCATCAATACAGGACTACGATTGAATCTTACTACACCGGCTCTAGCGCTCGTCGGATGTGGCAGGGCTTGCAAACTCTTACGGACTACAAAGGGAAACCCAGCAGCGAGCAGCCCAGTGACGGGAGCCTACCAGACAGGCTAAATGCCTTTTATGCTCACTTTGAGGCAAGCAACACTGAAGCATGCATGAGAGCACCAGCTGTTTCCGGACGACTGTGTGATCACGCTCTCCGTAGCTGATGTGAGTAAGACCTTTAGACAGGTCAAAATACACAAGGTCCCAGGGCCAGATGCATTACCAGGACGTGTACTGAGAGCATTCGTGGACCAACTGTCAAGTGTCTTCACTGACATTTTCAACCTGTCCCTGTCCGAGTCTGTAATACCGACATGTTTCAAGCAGAGCACTATAGTCCCTGTGCCCAACAAAGTGAAGGTAACCTGCCTAAATGACTACGTTGTTAGCCATGAAGTGCTTTGAAAGGCTGGTCATGGCTCACAATAGCACCATCATCCCAGAAACTCTAGACCCACTCTAATTTGCATACCGCACCAACAGATCCACAGATGATGCAGACTCTATTGCACTCCACACTGCCCTTTCCCAGCTGGACAAAAGGTACGAATGTGAGAATGGTGTTCATTGACCACAGTTCAGCGTTCAACACCATAGTGCCCTCAAAGCTCATCACTAAGCTAAGGATCCTGGGACTAAACATCTCCCTCTGCAACTGGATCCAGGACTTCCTGACAGGCCGCCCCCAAGTGGTAAGGGGTAGGCAATAATACATCTGCCACGCTGAACCTCAACACGGGGGCCCCTCAGGGGGGTGTGCTTAGTCCCCTCCTGTACTCCCTGTTCATCCATGACTACGTGGCCAAGCACGACTCCAACGCCATCATTAAGTTTGCTGACGATACAACAGTGGTCACCGACAATGACGAAACAGTCTATAGGGAGGAGGTCAGAAACCTGGCAGTGTGGTGCCAGGATAACAACCTCTCCCTCAACATAAACAAGACTAAGGAGATGAACCACATGAAAAGGAGGGCCGAACAGGCCCCAATTTCCATCGACAGGGCTGTAGTGGAGAAGGTTGAGAGTTTCAAGTTCCTTGATGTCCACATCAAGACAGTCGTGAAGAGGGCACGACAAAACCTATTACCCCTCAGGAGATTAAAAAGATTTGGCATGGGTCCCCAGAACCTCAAAGTTCTACAGCTGCACCATCGAGAGCATCCTGACCGGTTGCATCACCACCTGGTATGGCAATTGCTCGGCATCAGAGGTCTACAGCCCAGTATATCACTGGGGCCAAGCTTCCTGCAATCCAGGACCTACAGTGGGGAGAACAAGTATTTGATACACTGCCGATTTAGAAGGTTTTCCTACTTACAAAGCATGTAGAGCTCTGTAATTTTTATTATAGGTACACTTAAACTGTGAGAGACGGAATCTAAAAGACATCAGGGATAAAATTGTAGACCTGCACTAGGCTGGGATGGACTACAGGACAAAAGTTCAAGATGACGTTCCCTGTTCATCCATGACTATGAAGTTCAAGAATCCATCTCTCACAGTTGAAGTGTACTAAAGGTTGAGTTCGATGAGGTACTATCTAACATACTAGAGGTTGAGTTCGATGAGGTACTATCTAACTTACTAAAGATTGAGTCCGATGCGGTACTGTCTAACTTACTAGAGGTTGAGTCGGATGAGGTACTGTCTAACTTACTAGAGGTTGAGTCTGATGAGGTACTGTCTAACTTACTAGAGGTTGAGTCGGATGAGGTACTGTCTAACTTACTAGAGGTTTAGTCTGACGAGGTACTGTCTAACTTACTAGAGGTTGAGTCTGATGAGGTACTGTCTAACCTACTAGAGGTTGAGTCTGATGCGGTACTGTCTAACTTACTAGAGGTTTAGTCTGACGAGGTACTGTCTAACTTACTAGAGGTTTAGTCTGACGAGGTACTGTCTAACTTACTAGAGGTTGAGTCTGATGAGGTACTGTCTAACCTACTAGAGGTTGAGTCCGATGCGGTACTGTCTAACTTACTAGAGGTTTAGTCTGATGAGGTACTGTCTAACTTACTAGAGGTTGAGTCTGATGAGGTACTGTCTAACTTCCTAGAGGTTTAGTCTGATGAGGTACTGTCTAACTTACTAGAGGTTTAGTCTGATGAGGTACTGTCTAACTTACTAGAGGTTGAGTCTGATGAGGTACTGTCTAACTTCCTAGAGGTTTAGTCTGATGAGGTACTGTCTAACTTACTAGAGGTTTAGTCTGATGAGGTACTGTCTAACTTCCTAGAGGTTTAGTCTGATGAGGTACTGTCTAACTTACTAGAGGTTTAGTCTGATGAGGTACTGTCTAACTTACTAGAGGTTGAGTCTGATGAGGTACTGTCTAAGTTACTAGAGGTTGAGTCTGATGAGGTACTGTCTAACTTACTAGAGGTTTAGTCTGATGAGGTACTGTCTAACCTACTAGAGGTTTAGTCTGATGAGGTACTGTCTAACCTACTAGAGGTTTAGTCTGATGAGATACTGTCTAACCTACTAGAGGTTTAGTCTGATGAGGTACTGTCTAACCTACTAGAGGTTTAGTCTGATGAGGTACTGTCTAACCTACTAGAGGTTTAGTCTGATGAGGTACTGTCTAACTTACTAGAGGTTTAGTCTGATGAGGTACTGTCTAACTTACTAGAGGTTTAGTCTGATGAGGTACTGTCTAACTTACTAGAGGTTTAGTCTGATGAGGTACTGTCTAACTTACTAGAGGTTGAGTCGGATGAGGTACTGTCTAACTTACTAGAGGTTGAGTCTGATGAGGTACTGTCTAACTTACTAGAGGTTTAGTCTGATGAGGTACTGTCTAACTTACTAGAGGTTGAGTCTGATGAGGTACTGCCTAACTTACTAGAGGTTTAGTCTGATGAGGTACTGTCTAACCTACTAGAGGTTTAGTCTGATGAGGTACTGTCTAACCTACTAATATATGCCATTTAGCAGACGCTTTTATCCAAAGCCACTTACAGTCATGTCTGCATACATTCTACGTATGGGTGGTCCCGGGGATCGAACCCACTACCCTGGCGTTACAAGCGCCATGCTCTACCAACTGAGCTACAGAAGGACCACCATGACTAGAGGTTTAGTCTGATGAGGTACTGTCTAACCTACTAGAGGTTTAGTCTGATGAGGTACTGTCTAACCTACTAGAGGTTTAGTCTGATGAGGTACTGTCTAACCTACTAGAGGTTTAGTCTGATGAGGTACTGTCTAACTTACTAGAGGTTTAGTCTGATGAGGTACTGTCTAACCTACTAGAGGTTTAGTCTGATGAGGTACTGTCTAACTTACTAGAGGTTTAGTCTGATGAGGTACTGTCTAACCTACTAGAGGTTTAGTCTGATGAGGTACTGTCTAACTTACTAGAGGTTTAGTCTGATGAGGTACTGTCTAACCTACTAGAGGTTTAGTCTGATGAGGTACTGTCTAACTTACTAGAGGTTTAGTCTGATGAGTTACTGTCTAACCTACTAGAGGTTTAGTCTGATGAGGTACTGTCTAACCTACTAGAGGTTTAGTCTGATGAGGTACTGTCTAACCTACTAGAGGTTTAGTCTGATGAGGTACTGTCTAACCTACTAGAGGTTTAGTCTGATGAGGTACTGTCTAACCTACTAGAGGTTTAGTCTGATGAGGTACTGTCTAACCTACTAGAGGTTTAGTCTGATGAGGTACTGTCTAACTTACTAGAGGTTTAGTCTGATGAGGTACTGTCTAACCTACTAGAGGTTGAGTCTGATGAGGTACTGTCTAACCTACTAGAGGTTTAGTCTGATGAGGTACTGTCTAACCTACTAGAGGTTTAGTCTGATGAGGTACTGTCTAACCTACTAGAGGTTTAGTCTGATGAGGTACTGTCTAACCTACTAGAGGTTTAGTCTGATGCGGTACTGTCTAACTTACTAGAGGTTGAGTCTGATGAGGTACTGTCTAACCTACTAGAGGTTTAGTCTGATGCGGTACTGTCTAACCTACTAGAGGTTTAGTCTGATGCGGTACTGTCTAACCTACTAGAGGTTTAGTCTGATGAGGTACTGTCTAACTTACTAGAGGTTTAGTCTGATGAGGTACTGTCTAACTTACTAGAGGTTTAGTCTGATGAGGTACTGTCTAACCTACTAGAGGTTTAGTCGGAGGAGGTACTGTCTAACCTACTTGTTGAACAGGTTTAGTCCGATGCGGTACTGTCGTCTCTGCGCCACGTCGTTGTTAGAGGCGGGGTTATCCCAGCTGTGTCTGCTCTCTCTCTGATAGGTCTGTTTCCCGAGCGGTGGGAGGGGCTCCCGGAGGCTGTCGCGCGATGAGGACCCGGAGGAGCAGTTGATGGTGTCGTTAGAGTTGGTGGTGGAGCTGAGAGAGTCGTTGTCTCCGTCAGAACAGCAGACCTGCTCCTGGCCACCAGGGGGTAGTGTGGCTGATGAGTAGGAAAATAGGGGGGTGAGGGGTGGTTCCTGGGGGGACTGAGAGGAGGAGGAGGGGGTATTCGGGTGCGGGTGGTGGGGGTGTAGAGGGTAATATGGGAGCTGATGGTGGTGGTGTAGGATGGTGTGGTAGGGCGGGTGGGAGGGGATGGCCGAGGGGTGGGGGTGGTGAGGAAGCACAGTACGAGTCTGGCCTTGGGCCTGGGGAGGTATGGGGACAGCACGCCCGTTGGGGTTGGGGTGAGGCTTCGGGTGGGGGTTATGTTTAATAGTGCCCTGAGGCAACCCCCCTCCACCAACTCCTCCCCCTGGTTCTGTCTCGTAGACCCGTTGGCCTATAGAGCCCGAGCGGTCACTCATATTAACAGAGCTGTCGCTCAGGGGTTCGAGGGTCAACAGGGGTAGGTGAGCTTCTCTCAGGCTGTAGTCTCTACACTCTGTACAGGGGGTGCTGCGTCGGCTGTTACTGTTGCACCCTCCCTCTGTGTCCCGGCTGTCTTCAAACCCCCCCACCCTGCCGCCACACACTCCAGGGCTCCAATACTCTGTATCTGGGCTGCTGGGGGCCCGGTCCAAGGACAGGGGAGAGGACGAGAGCCTGTCATTCATGTAGAGGGTCACGTCGTTGTCGGAGGTGGCTGTGGTGTCTTCGTGCATGCTCTGTCTCTCTCCTCCTCCTCCTCCTACTCTTCCTCCCACTCCTCCTCTTCCTCCATCCCTCTGTCTGTCTCCCTCCCTGGGCCTCCAAACACACTCTCCGAAGTCGTCCACCTCCACCCCTGTCTCGTCTCCATCACCTTCCTCCTCCTCTTCCTCCTCCTCTTCCTCCTGCTGACCGTCTTCCACACCAGACTGACAGGTCAGGGTGTCATCGATGGAGTCAGCCAGGGACACCTAAAACACACACAGGTTGGATAAAGACAGAACGGAGAGTCACACAGGTGTGTTACTAATTCTCACCTGTTTGGAGAAGGTCTCGTCCAGGTATGTTACTAACTCTCACCTGTTTGGAGAAGGTCTCGTCCAGGTGTGTTACTAATTCTCACCTGTTTGGAGAAGGTCTCGTCCAGGTGTGTTACTAACTCTCACCTGTTTGGAGAAGGTCTCGTCCAGGTGTGTTACTAATTCTCACCTGTTTGGAGAAGGTCTGGTCCAGGTATGTTACTAATTCTCACCTGTTTGGAGAAGGTCTCGTCCAGGTATGTTACTAACTCTCACCTGTTTGGAGAAGGTCTGGTCCAGGTGTGTTACTAACTCTCACCTGTTTGGAGTCCAGGTGTGTTACTAACTCTCACCTGTTTGGAGAAGGTCTCGTCCAGGTGTGTTACTAACTCTCACCTGTTTGGAGAAGGTCTCGTCCAGGTATGTTACTAATTCTCACCTGTTTGGAGAAGGTCTCGTCCAGGTATGTTACTAACTCTCACCTGTTTGGAGAAGGTCTCGTCCAGGTATGTTACTAACTCTCACCTGTTTGGAGAAGGTCTCGTCCAGGTATGTTACTAACTCTCACATGTTTGGAGAAGGTCTCGTCCAGGTATGTTACTAACTCTCACCTGTTTGGAGAAGGTCTCGTCCAGGTATGTTACTAACTCTCACCTGTTTGGAGAAGGTCTCGTCCAGGTATGTTACTAACTCTCACCTGTTTGGAGAAGGTCTCGTCCAGGTGTGTTACTAATTCTCACCTGTTTGGAGAAAGTCTCGTCCAGGTATGTTACTAACTCTCACCTGTTTGGAGAAAGTCTCGTCCAGGTATGTTACTAACTCTCACCTGTTTGGAGAAGGTCTCGTCCAGGTGTGTTACTAACTCTCACCTGTTTGGAGAAGGTCGTCCAGGTATGTTACTAACTCTCACCTGTTTGGAGAAGGTCTCGTCCAGGTGTGTTACTAACTCTCACCTGTTTGGAGAAGGTCTGGTCCAGGTATGTTACTAACTCTCACCTGTTTGGAGAAGGTCTGGTCCAGGTATGTTACTAACTCTCACCTGTTTGGAGAAGGTCTCGTCCAGGTGTGTTACTAATTCTCACCTGTTTGGAGAAGGTCTCGTCCAGGTGTGTTACTAACTCTCACCTGTTTGGAGAAGGTCTCGTCCAGGTGTGTTACTAATTCTCACCTGTTTGGAGAAGGTCTCGTCCAGGTATGTTACTAACTCTCACCTGTTTGGAGAAGGTCTCGTCCAGGTGTGTTACTAACTCTCACCTGTTTGGAGAAGGTCTCGTCCAGGTGTGTTACTAACTCTCACATGTTTGGAGAAGGTCTCGTCCAGGTATGTTACTAACTCTCACCTGTTTGGAGAAGGTCTCGTCCAGGTATGTTACTAACTCTCACCTGTTTGGAGAAGGTCTCGTCCAGGTATGTTACTAACTCTCACCTGTTTGGAGAAGGTCTCGTCCAGGTATGTTACTAACTCTCACCTGTTTGGAGAAGGTCTCGTCCAGGTATGTTACTAACTCTCACCTGTTTGGAGAAGGTCTGGTCCAGGTATGTTACTAACTCTCACCTGTTTGGAGAAGGTCTGGTCCAGGTATGTTACTAACTCTCACCTGTTTGGAGAAGGTCTCGTCCAGGTATGTTACTAACTCTCACCTGTTTGGAGAAGGTCTCGTCCAGGTGTGTTACTAATTCTCACCTGTTTGGAGAAAGTCTCGTCCAGGTATGTTACTAACTCTCACCTGTTTGGAGAAAGTCTCATAACCAGGTATGTTACTAACTCTCACCTGTTTGGAGAAGGTCTCGTCCAGGTGTGTTACTAACTCTCACCTGTTTGGAGAAGGTCTCGTCCAGGTGTGTTACTAACTCTCACCTGTTTGGAGAAGGTCTCATCCAGGTATGTTACTAACTCTCACCTGTTTGGAGAAGGTCCAGTCCAGGTATGTTACTAACTCTCACCTGTTTGGAGAAGGTCTGGTCCAGGTATGTTACTAACTCTCACCTGTTTGGAGAAGGTCTCGTCCAGGTATGTTACGGGAATTAACTCTCACCTGTTTGGAGAAGGTCTCGTCCAGGTGTGTTACTAATTCTCACCTGTTTGGAGAAAGTCTCGTCCAGGTATGTTACTAACTCTCACCTGTTTGGAGAAGGTCTCAGGACCCAGGTGTGTTACTAATTCTCACCTGTTTGGAGAAGGTCTCGTCCAGGTATGTTACTAACTCTCACCTGTTTGGAGAAGGTCTGGTCCAGGTATGTTACTAACTCTCACCTGTTTGGAGAAGGTCTCGTCCAGGTGTGTTACTAATTCTCACCTGTTTGGAGAAGGTCTCGTCCAGGTGTGTTACTAACTCTCACCTGTTTGGAGAAGGTCTCATCCAGGTATGTTACTAACTCTCACCTGTTTGGAGAAAGTCTCGTGCCAGGTATGTTACTAACTCTCACCTGTTTGGAGAAGGTCTGGTCCAGGTATGTTACTAACTCTCACCTGTTTGGAGAAGGTCTCGTCCAGGTATGTTACTAACTCTCACCTGTTTGGAGAAAGTCAGAGGGAGAGGTGGAGAGAGGGAGAGGGAGAGATCGTCCAGGTATGTTACTAACTCTCACCTGTTTGGAGAAGGTCTCGTCCAGGTATGTTACTAACTCTCACCTGTTTGGAGAAGGTCTCCTCCAGGTGTGTTACTAATTCTCACCTGTTTGGAGAAGGTCTCGTCCAGGTATGTTACTAACTCTCACCTGTTTGGAGAAAGTCTCGTCCAGGTATGTTACTAACTCTCACCTGTTTGGAGAAGGTCTCAGTCCAGGTATGTTACTAACTCTCACCTGTTTGGAGAAAGTCTCGTCCAGGTATGTTACTAACTCTCACCTGTTTGGAGAAAGTCTCGTCCAGGTATGTTACTAACTCTCACCTGTTTGGAGAAAGTCTCGTCCAGGTATGTTACTAACTCTCACCTGTTTGGAGAAAGTCTCGTCCAGGTGTGTTACTAACTCTCACCTGTTTGGAGAAGGTCTGGTCCAGGTGTGTTACTAACTCTCACCTGTTTGGAGAAGGTCTCGTCCAGGTATGTTACTAATTCTCACCTGTTTGGAGAAAGGAGAGGTCCAGGTATGTTACTAACTCTCACCTGTTTGGAGAAGGTCTCGTCCAGGTATGTTACTAACTCTCACCTGTTTGGAGAAGGTCTGGTCCAGGTATGTTACTAACTCTCACCTGTTTGGAGAAGGTCTCGTCCAGGTATGTTACTAACTCTCACCTGTTTGGAGAAGGTCTGGTCCAGGTATGTTACTAACTCTCACCTGTTTGGAGAAGGTCTCGTCCAGGTATGTTACTAACTCTCACCTGTTTGGAGAAGGTCTGGTCCAGGTATGTTACTAACTCTCACCTGTTTGGAGAAGGTCTAGAGAACACCAGGTATGTTACTAACTCTCACCTGTTTGGAGAAGGTCTGGTCCAGGTATGTTACTAATTCTCACCTGTTTGGAGAAGGTCTCGTCCAGGTATGTTACTAACTCTCACCTGTTTGGAGAAGGTCTGGTCCAGGTATGTTACTAACTCTCACCTGTTTGGAGAAGGTCTCGTCCAGGTATGTTACTAACTCTCACCTGTTTGGAGAAGGTCTGGTCCAGGTATGTTACTAATTCTCACCTGTTTGGAGAAGGTCTCGTCCAGGTATGTTACTAACTCTCACCTGTTTGGAGAAGGTCTGGTCCAGGTATGTTAATAATTCTCACCTGTTTGGAGAAGGTCTCGTCCAGGTATGTTACTAACTCTCACCTGTTTGGAGAAGGTCTGGTCCAGGTATGTTACTAACTCTCACCTGTTTGGAGAAAGTCTCGTCCAGGTATGTTACTAACTCTCACCTGTTTGGAGAAGGTCTCGTCCAGGTATGTTACTAACTCTCACCTGTTTGGAGAAGGTCTGGTCCAGGTATGTTACTAACTCTCACCTGTTTGGAGAAGGTCTCGTCCAGGTATGTTACTAACTCTCACCTGTTTGGAGAAGGTCTCGTCCAGGTATGTGTACTCCTCTCTGTCCCCCTCGCAGCGTGGAGGAGACCCAGCCTGCATCTCTTCATCCCCAGGGTGGCCTCCAGGGTGAGGATACATCTGTCCCTGCTGAACCCCTTGGCCCTGAGGCTGGCCCTGAGGCTGACCCTGGGGCTGGCCCTGCCGCTCGTCAAACGAGTACTGCAGTCTCATGTCAGACAGGATGATACGTTGAGTCATCCGGCTCTCGGAGGCGGAGCTTCGTAGCCGCTCAAAGTTCTTGTTCATGCGGTACTGACGGAACGCCGTCTGGATAGTGCGCGCCGCCTGCCGACTGAGCAAGTACCCTCCGTACTTCCTCTCCAGCATCTCCACCTTACAAGAAACAGGAAGTGTGGACAGAACCAATGAGAGAGTGGGAGGAAGTGGAGAGAACCAATCAGAGAGCAGGGGAAAGTGGAAAGGACCAATGAGAGAGCATGAGGAAGTGGAACGGATCGATCCGTGAGTAGGGGGAATTGGAAAGGACCAGTCAGAGTGTAGGGGGAAGTGTAAAGGACCAATGAGAGAGCAGAAGGAAGTGGAAAGGAACAATGACAGAGCTGGAGATTAGGGGAGCTTTGTAAGGGAAT
>NC_068447.1:8779100-8871868 GCF_023373465.1 Oncorhynchus keta
TCTCTCCTCCTCTCTTTGTATCTCTCTATCTCTCTTTGTATCACTCTATCTCTCCCCCTCTCTCTGTGTATCTCTCTATCTCCCCCTCTCTCTTTGTATCACTCTATCTCTCCCCCTCTCTCTGTGTATCTCTCCCCCTCTCTATCTCTCCTCCCTCTCTCTTTGTATCTCTCTATCTCTCCTCCCTCTCTCTTTGTATCACTCTATCTCTCCCCCCTCTCTCTTTGTATCACTCTATCTCTCCTCCCTCTCTCTTTGTATCACTCTATCTCTCCCCCCTCTCTCTTTGTATCACTCTATCTCTCCTCCCTCTCTCTTTGTATCACTCTATCTCTCCTCCCTCTCTCTTTGTATCACTCTATCTCTCCTCCCTCTCTCACACACACTCTATCTCTCCTCCCTCTCTCTTTGTATCACTCTATCTCTCCTCCCTCTCTCTTTGTATCACTCTATCTCTCCTCCCTCTCTCTTTGTATCACTCTATCTCTCCTCCCTCTCTCTTTGTATCACTCTATCTCTCCTCCCTCTCTCTTTGTATCACTCTATCTCTCCTCCCTCTCTCTTTGTATCACTCTATCTCTCCCCCTCTCTCTTTGTATCACTCTATCTCTCCCCCCTCTCTCTTTGTATCACTCTATCTCTCCTCCCTCTCTCTTTGTATCTCTCTATCTCTCCTCCCTCTCTCTTTGTATCACTCTATCTCTCCCCCCTCTCTCTTTGTATCTCTCTCTCCTCCTCTCTCTTTGTATCACTCTATCTCTCCCCCTCTCTCTTTGTATCTCTCTATCTCTCCTCCCTCTCTCTTTTTATCACTCTATCTCTCCTCCCTCTCTCTTTGTATCACTCTATCTCTCCCCCTCTCTCTTTGTATCTCTCTATCTCTCCCCCCTCTCTTTGTATCACTCTATCTCTCCTCCTCTCTCTTTGTATCACTCTATCTCTCCTCCCTCTCTCTTTGTATCTCTCTATCTCTCCTCCCTCTCTCTTTGTATCACTCTATCTCTCCCCCTCTCTCTGTGTATCTCTCTATCTCTCCCCCTCTCTCTTTGTATCTCTCTATCTCTCCCCCTCTCTCTGTGTATCTCTCTATCTCTCCCCCTCTCTCTTTGTATCTCTCTATCTCTCCCCTCTCTCTTTGTATCACTCTATCTCTCCTCCCTCTCTCACATCACTCTATCTCTCCTCCCTCTCTCTTTGTATCACTCTCTCTCCTCCCCTCTCTTTGTATCACTCTATCTCTCCCCCCTCTCTCTTTATATGTCTCTCCCCTTCTCGCTCTCCCTCCTTCTCGCTCTCCCTCCTTCTCGCTCTCCCTATCTCTCTATTTACATACTGTATGCTCTCCTCTCACTCTCCACCTCCCTCTCTCCCTCTCTCTCTCTCCTTCTCCCTCACACATACACACACAGTGTTAGACAGCAGAACAGATCTATTCACAACATGGGGCCGGTCGGTAACTACCAACAAAACAGCTGAGCCAGGAGCAACGAACATATTAGCCATCCACTATAGTAAACACACTAAAGTGACACTACTAGCCAACCACTATAGTAAACACACTAAAGTGACACTACTAGCCATCCACTATAGTAAACATACTTAAGTGACACTACTAGCCATCCACTATAGTAAACATACTAAAGTGACACTACTAGCCATCCACTATAGTAAACATACTAAAGTGACACTACTAGCCATCCACTATAGTAAACATACTAAAGTGACACTACTAGCCATCCACTATAGTAAACATACTAAAGTGACACTACTAGCCATCCACTATACTAAACACACTAAAGTGACACTACTAGCCATCCACTATAGTAAACACACTAAAGTGACACTACTAGCCATCCACTATAGTAAACATACTAAAGTGACACTACTAGCCATCCACTATAGTAAACATACTAAAGTGACACTACTAGCCATCCACTATAGTAAACATACTAAAGTGACACTACTAGCCATCTACAATAGTAAACATACTAAAGTGACACTACTAGCCATCCACTATAGTAAACATACTAAAGTGACACTACTAGCCATCCACTATAGTAAACATACTAAAGTGACACTACTAGCCATCCACTATAGTAAACATACTAAAGTGACACTACTAGCCATCCACTATAGTAAACATACTAAAGTGACACTACTTGCCATCTACAATAGTAAACATACTAAAGTGACACTACTAGCCATCCACTATAGTAAACATACTAAAGTGACACTACTTGCCATCTACAATAGTAAACATACTAAAGTGACACTACTAGCCATCCACTATAGTAAACATACTAAAGTGACACTACTTGCCATCTACAATAGTAAACATACTAAAGTGACACTACTAGCCATCCACTATAGTAAACATACTAAAGTGACACTACTAGCCATCCACTATAGTAAACATACTAAAGTGACACTACTAGCCATCCACTATAGTAAACATACTAAAGTGACACTACTAGCCATCCACTATAGTAAACATACTAAAGTGAGTGACACTACTTGCCATCCACTATAGTAAAAATACTAAAGTGACACTACTTGCCATCTACAATAGTAAAATACTAAAGTGACACTACTAGCCATCCACTATAGTAAAAATACTAAAGTGACACTACTAGCCATCCACTATAGTAAAAATACTAAAGTGACACTACTTGCCATCCACTATAGTAAAAATACTAAAGTGACACTACTAGCCATCCACTATACTAAACACACTAAAGTGACACTACTAGCCATCCACAATAGTAAAAATACTAAAGTGACACTACTAGCCATCCAATATAGTAAACATACTAAAGTAACACTACTTGCCACCCAGAACAGTAAACATAATTAAGTGACACTACGAGCCATCCACTATGACACATTATTACTGTACTACAACATGACTACTGTACTACAACATGACTACTGTACTACAACAACAACACATGACTACTGTACTACAACAACATGACTACTGTAGTACAACATGACTACTGTACTACAACATGACTACTGTACTACAACATGACTACTGTACTACAACATGACTACTGTACTACAACAACATGACTACTGTACTACAACAACATGACTACTGTTCTACAACATGACTACTGTACTACAACATGACTACTGTACTACAACATGACTACTGTACTACAACAACATGACTACTGTACTACAACAACATGACTACTGTTCTACAACATGACTACTGTACTACAACATGACTACTGTACTACAACATGACTACTGTACTACAACATGACTACTGTACTACAACAACATGACTACTGTACTACAACAACATGACTACTGTACTACAACAACATGACTACTGTACAACAACATGACTACTGTACTACAACAACATGACTACTGTACTACAACAACATGACTACTGTACTACAACAACATGACTACTGTACTACAACATGACTACTGTACTACAACATGACTACTGTACTACAACATGACTACTGTACAACAACATGACTACTGTACTACAACAACATGACTACTGTACTACAACAACATGACTACTGTACTACAACAACATGACTACTGTACTACAACATGACTACTGTACTACAACAACATGACTACTGTACTACAACAACATGACTACTGTACAACAACATGACTACTGTACTACAACATGACTACTGTACAACAACATGACTACTGTACTACAACAACATGACTACTGTACTACAACATGACTACTGTACTACAACAACATGACTACTGTACTACAACATGACTACTGTACTACAACAACATGACTACTGTACTACAACAACATGACTACAACAACATGACTACTACAACAACATGACTACTGTACTACAACAACATGACTACTGTACTACAACAACATGACTACTGTACTACAACAACATGACTACTGTACAACAACATGACTACTGTACTAACAACATGACTACTGTACTACAACAACATGACTACTGTACTACAACAACATGACTACTGTACTACAACAACATGACTACTGTACTACAACAACATGACTACTGTACTACAACAACATGACTACTGTACAACAACATGACTACTGTACTACAACAACATGACTACTGTACTACAACAACATGACTACTGTACTACAACAACATGACTACTGTACTACAACAACATGACTACTGTACTACAACAACATGACTACTGTACTACAACAACATGACTACTGTACTACAACAACATGACTACTGTACTACAACAACATGACTACTGTACAACATGACAACATGACTACTGTACTACAACAACATGACTACTGTACTACAACAACATGACTGTACTACAACAACATGACTACTGTACTACAACATGACTACTGTACTACAACAACATGACTACTGTACTACAACAACATGACTACTGTACTACAACAACATGACTACTGTACTACAACATGACTACTGTACTACAACAACATGATGACAACATGACTACTGTACAACAACATGACTACTGTACTACAACAACATGACTACTGTACTACAACATGACTAACAACATGACTACTGTACTACAACATGACTACTGTACTACAACAACATGACTACTGTACTACAACAACATGACTACTGTACTACAACAACATGACAACAACATGACTACTGTACTACAACATGACTACTGTACTACAACAACATGACTACTGTACTACAACAACATGACTACTGTACTACAACATGACTACTGTACTACAACAACATGACTACTGTACTACAACAACATGACTACTGTACTACAACAACATGACTACTGTACTACAACATGACTACTGTACTACAACAACATGACTACTGTACTACAACAACATGACTACTGTACTACAACAACATGACTACTGTACTACAACAACATGACTACTGTACTACAACAACATGACTACTGTACTACAACAACATGACTACTGTACTACAACAACATGACTACTGTACTACAACAACATGACTACTGTACTACAACAACATGACTACTGTACTACAACAACATGACTACTGTACTACAACAACATGACTACTGTACTACAACATGACTACTGTACTACAACAACATGACTACTGTACTACAACAACATGACTACTGTACTACAACAACATGACTACTGACTACTACAACAACATGACTACTGTACTACAACAACATGACTACTGTACTACAACATGACTACTGTACTACAACAACATGACTACTGTACTACAACAACATGACTACTGACTACTACAACAACATGACTACTGTACTACAACATGACTACTGTACTACAACAACATGACTACTGTACTACAACATGACTACTGTACTACAACATGACTACTGACTACAACAACATGACTACTACAACAACATGACTACTGTACTACAACAACATGACTACTGTACTACAACAACATGACTACTGTACTACAACATGACTACTGTACTACAACAACATGACTACTGTACTACAACAACATGACTACTGTACTACAACAACATGACTACTGTACTACAACATGACTACTGTACTACAACAACATGACTACTGTACTACTGTAACAACATGACTACTGTACTACAACATGACTACTGTACTACAACATGACTACTGTACTACAACAACATGACTACTGTACTACAACAACATGACTACTGTACTACAACAACATGACTACTGTACTACAACATGACTACTGTACTACAACAACATGACTACTGTACTACAACAACATGACTACTGTACTACAACATGACTATGACAACAACATGACTACTGTACTAAAACAACATGACTACTGTACTACAACAACATGACTACTGTACTACAACAACATGACTACTGTACTACAACAACATGACTACTGTACTACAACAACATGACTACTGACTACTACTACAACATGACTACTGTACTACAACAACATGACTACTGTACTACAACAACATGACTACTGTACAACAACATGACTACTGTACTACAACAACATGACTACTGTACTACAACAACATGACTACTGTACTACAACAACATGACTACTGTAACAACATGACTACTGTACTACAACAACAACATGACTACTGTACTACAACAACATGACTACTGTACTACAACAACATGACTACTGTACAACAACATGACTACTGTACAACAACATGACTACTGTACTACAACATGACTACTGTACAACAACATGACTACTGTACTACAACAACATGACTACTGTACAACATGACTACTGTACTACAACAACATGACTACTGTACTACAACATGACTACTGTACTACAACATGACTACTGTACTACAACAACATGACTACTGTACTACAACAACATGACTACTGTACTACAACATGACTACTGTACTACAACATGACTACTGTACTACAACATGACTACTGTACTACAACAACATGACTACTGTACTACAACAACATGACTACTGTACTACAACATGACTACTGTACTACAACAACATGACTACTGTACTACAACATGACTACTGTACTACAACAACATGACTACTGTACTACAACAACATGACTACTGTACTACAACAACATGACTACTGTACTACAACAACATGACTACTGTACTACAACATGACTACAACAACATGACTACTGTACTACAACAACATGACTACTGTACTACAACAACATGACTACATACAACATGACTACTGTACTACAACAACATGACTACTGTACTACAACAACATGACTACTGTACTATGACTACTGTACAACAACATGACTACTGTACTACAACATGACTACTGTACTACAACAACATGACTACTGTACTACAACAACATGACTACTGTACTACAACATGACTACTGTACTACAACATGACTACTGTACTACAACAACATGACATGACTACTGTACTACAACATGACTACTGTACTACAACATGACTACTGTACTACAACAACATGTACAACAACATGACTACTGTACTACAACAACATGACTACTGTACTACAACAACATGACTACTGTACTACAACAACATGACTACTGTACTACAACAACATGACTACTGTACTACAACAACATGACTACTGTACAACAACATGACTACTGTACTACAACATGTACTACAACAACATGACTACTGTACTACAACAACATGACTACTGTACTACAACATGACTACTGTACTACAACACATGACTACTGTACTACAACATGACTACTACAACATGACTACTGTACTACAACAACATGACTACTGTACAACAACATGACTACTGTACTACAACAACATGACTACTGTACTACAACAACATGACTACTGTACTACAACAACATGACTACTGTACAACAACATGACTACTGTACTACAACAACATGACTACTGTACTACAACAACATGACTACTGTACTACAACAACATGACTACTGTACTACAACATGACTACTGTACTACAACAACATGACTACTGTACTACAACAACATGACTACTGTACTACAACAACATGACTACTGTACTACAACATGACTACATGACTACTGTACTACAACATGACTACTGTACTACAACATGACTACTGTACTACTATGACTACTGTACAACAACATGACTACTGTACAACAACAACATGACTACTGTACTACAACATGACTACTGTACTACAACAACATGACTACTGTACTACAACAACATGACTACTGTACTACAACATGACTATGACTACTGTACATGACTACTGTACTACAACATGACTACTGTACTACAACAACATGACTACTGTACTACAACAACATGACTACTGTACTACAACATGACTACTGTACTACAACATGACTACTACAACAACTGACTACTACAACATGACTACTGTACTACAACATGACTACTGTACTACAACATGACTACTGTACTACAACAACATGACTACAACAACATGACTACTGTACAACAACAACATGACTACTGTACTACAACATGACTACTGTACAACAACAACATGACTACTGTACTACAACATGACTACTGTACTACAACAACATGACTACTGTACTACAACATGACTACTGTACTACAACAACATGACTACTGTACTACAACAACATGACTACTACAACAACATGACTACTGTACAACAACATGACTACTGTACTACAACAACATGACTACTGTACTACAACATGACTACTGTACTACAACAACATGACTACTGTACTACAACAACATGACTACTGTACTACAACAACATGACTACTGTACTACAACATGACTACTGTACTACAACATGACTACTGTACTACAACAACATGACTACTACAACAACATGACTACTGTACTACAACAACATGACTACTGTACTACAACAACATGACTACTACAACAACATGACTACTGTACAACAACATGACTACTGTACTACAACAACATGACTACTGTACTACAACATGACTACTGTACTACTACAACATGACTACTGTAACAACATGACTACTGTACTACAACAACATGACTACTGTACTACAACATGACTACTGTACTACAACATGACTACTGTACTACAACAACATGACTACTGACTACTACAACAACATGACTACTGTACTACAACAACATGACTACTGTACTACAACAACATGACTACTGTACTACAACAACATGACTACTGTACTACAACAACATGACTACTGTACTGTAACAACATGACTACTGTACTACAACATGACTACTGTACTACAACATGACATGACTACTGTACTACAACAACATGACTACTGTACTACAACATGACTACTGTACTACAACAACATGACTACACAACAACATGACTACTGTACTACAACAACATGACTACTGTACTACAACATGACTACTGTACAACAACATGACTACTGTACTACAACAACATGACTACTGTACTACAACATGACTACTGTACTACAACAACATGACTACTGTACTACAACATGACTACTGTACAACAACATGACTACTGTGACTACTGTACAACAACATGACTACTGTACTACAACATGACTACTGTACAACAACATGACTACTGTACTACAACATGACTACTGTACTACAACAACATGACTACTGTACTACAACAACATGACTACTGTACTACAACAACATGACTGTACTACAACAACATGACTACTACAACAACATGACTACTGTACTACAACAACATGACTACTACTACTACAACATGACTACTGTACTACAACAACATGACTACTGTACTACAACAACATGACTACTGTACTATCAACAACATGACTACTGTACTACACACTACTGTACTACAACATGACTACTGTACTACAACACATGACTACAACTACAACATGACTACTGTACTACAACAACATGACTACTGTACTACTACAACATGACTACTGACTACTACAACATGACTACAACAACATGACTACTGTACTACAACATGACTACTGTACTACAACAACATGACTACTGTACTACAACAACATGACTACTGTACTACACAACATGACTACTGTACTACAACACATGACTACTGTACAACAACATGACTACTGTACTACAACAACATGACTACTGTACTCACAACAACATGACTACTGTACTGACTACTGTACAACAACAACATGACTACTGTGTACTACAACATGACTACTATCAACATGACTACAACAACATGACTACAACAACATCACAACTACAACATGACTACTGTACTACAACAACATGACTACATTGTACATCACAACAACATGACTACTGTACTACAACATGACTACTCAACACATACTACAACAACATGACTACTGTACTACAACATGACTACTGTACATCACAAACATGACTACATTGTACTACAACAACATGACATTACTGTACTACAACATGACTACTGTACTATCAAACATGACTACTGTACATTATCAAATGACAACATGACTACTGTCACACATTATCAACACATCACAACAACATGACACATTATCAACACATCACAACAACATGACTACTGTACTCACAAACATGACTACTGTACTATAACAACATGACTACATTATGTACATCACACAACAACATGACTATTACTCAACAACATCACAACTACACACTCACACATTATACATCACAACAACAACATGACTATCACACACATCACAACTACACACACACATTACTACTGTACACACTCACACATTACAACATCACAACTACACTACTGTCACACATTATCAACACATCACATACACACTCACACATTATCAACACATCACAACAACATCACACATTATCAACACATCACAACTACACACACACATTATACACAACACATCACAACTACACACTCACACATTATCAACACATCACAACAACATCACACATTATCAACACACACACTCACACTACACACAACATGACTCACACATTATCAACACATACAACACTCACACATTATCAACACATCACAACCACACACTCACACATTATACACATCACACCACATCACACACTACCACTCACAACTACACACATTATCAACACATCACAAACAACACACATTATACATGTACTCACAACAACATGACTACAACTACACACTCACACATTATCAACACATTATGACCACACACTCACACATTATCAACATGACTACATTATCAACACATCACAACAACATGACTCAACACATGTACTCAACACAACAACTACACACTCACACATTATCAACACATACAACAACATGACTACTACACACTCACACATTATCAACACATCACAACTACACACTCACACATTATCAACACATCACAACAACATCACACATTATCAACACATCACAACTACACACTCACACATTATCACACATCACAACTACACACTCACACATTATCAACACATCACAACAACATGACTACTGTCAACACACTCACACATTATCAACACATCACAATACACTACTGTACTACATTATCACACATCACAACTACACACTCACACATTATCAACACATGTACACACTCACACATTATCAACACATCACAACACACATCACACATTATGACATCACAACTACACATCATTATAATCACAACTACACACTCACACATTATCAACAACAGTACAACTACACACTCACACATTATCAACACATCACAACTACACACTCACACATTATCAACACATCATTATCACACTCACACACACTCACATTATCAACACATCACAACTACACACATCACAACACTCACAACTACACACACACTCAACACACATTATCAACACATCACAACTACACACTCACACATTATCAACACATCACAACCACACACCACATCACAACTACACACTCACACATTATCAACACATCACAACTACACACCACATCACAACTACACACTCACACATTATCAACACATCACAACCACACACTCACACATTATCAACACATCACAACTACACACTCACACATTATCAACACATCACAACCACACACTCACATTATCAACACATCACAACCACACACTCACACATTATCAACACATCACAACTACACACTCACACATTATCAACACATCACAACTACACACTCACACATTATCAACACATCACAACTACACACACACACATTATCAACACATCACAACTACACACTCACATTATCAATCACATCACACTCACACATTATCAACACATACACACTCACACATTATCAACACATCACAACTACACACTCACACATTATCATTATCACATCAAACACATCACATTATCAACACTACACACTCACATTATCAACACATCACAACTACACACTCACACATTATCAACACATCACAACCACACACTCACATTATCAACACATCACAACTACACACTCACACATTATCAACACATCACAACTACACACTCACATTATCAACACATCACAACTACACACTCACACATTATCAACACATCACAACTACACACTCACACATTATCAACACATCACAACTACACACTCAACATTATCAACACATCACAACTACACACTCACACATTATCAACACATCACAACTACACACTCACACATTATCAACACATCACAACTACACACACACACATTATCAACACATCACAACTACACACTCACACATTATCAACACATCACAACTACACACTCACACATTATCAACACATCACAACTACACACTCACACATTATCAACACATCACAACTACACACTCACACATTATCAACACATCACAACTACACACCACAGATTCTCTCCCCTTCACTCTCTCGTTGCCTTCTCTCCACCGATAGAAGCCATCACACATTTAACGGGCATTCTCCTCTTCAGTAATATAGCATCAAGAGAGAGCAGCATATTCCAACAGGTATTATAGTTTCAGGCTCAACTCTGTTTTGATTTAGACAGCGGAGTTACATCAAACCAGTTGCTATGACAGGGACACGCCCACTCAGAGAGGGAGAGCCAATCAACACGAAGCATTGTGGAAGTAAGGGGTGTGTTCAGCGAGGTGAAATATTACAGTGGGTACGTCTCAAATGGCACCCTATTTGTTATATAGTGCACTATCCGCTTAGGGCTCTGGTCTAAAGTAGTGTACTATACAGGGAATAGGGTTCTGGTCTAAAGTAGTGCACTATATAGGGTATAGGGCTCTGGTCTAAAGTAGTGCACTATACAGGGAATAGGGCTCTGGTCTAAAGTAGTGCACTATATAGGGTATAGGGCTCTGGTCTAAAGTAGTGCACTATACAGGGAATAGGGCTCTGGTCTAAAGTAGTGCACTATACAGGGAATAGGGCTCTGGTCTAAAGTAGTGCACTATACAGGGAATAGGGCTCTGGTCTAAAGTAGTGCACTATATAGGGAATAGGGTGCCATAGGGCTCTGGTCTAAAGTAGTGCACTTTACAGGGAATAGGGCTCTGGTCTAAAGTAGTGCACTATACAGGGAATAGGGCTCTGGTTTAAAGTAGTGCACTATATAGGGAATAGGGTGCCATAGGGCTCTGGTCTAAAGTAGTGCACTTTACAGGGAATAGGGCTCTGGTTTAAAGTAGTGCACTATACAGGGAATAGGGCTCTGGTCTAAAGTCTAAAGTAGTGCACTATATAGGGAATAGGGCTCTGGTCAAAAGTGCACTATATAGGGAATAGGTCTCTGCCATAGGAATAGGGCTCTGGTCTAAAGTAGTGCACTATATAGGGAATAGGGTGCCATAGGCTCTGGTCTAAAGTAGTGCACTATACAGGGAATAGGGCTCTAAAGGTTTAAAGGGAATAGTGCACTATATAGGGAATAGGGTGCCATAGGGCTCTGGTCTAAAGTAGTGCACTATACAGGGAATAGGGCTCTGGTTTAAAGTAGTGCACTATATAGGGAATAGGGTGCCATAGGGCTCTGGTCTAAAGTAGTGCACTTTACAGGGAATAGGGCTCTGGTTTAAAGTAGTGCCATATGGCTCTGGTCAAGAGTAGGGAACAGGGTGTCATTTGGGATGCAGACAGAACGTTTCAGGTGTAAGCTTCCGGAGCCAGTTAACTGTGAGCCACGATGACCGGTAGGTAAGGTAGGTAGCAAAACAACCATGGAACATTCATTCGGTTCTGTGATGTCTAATATGAGTTGGAGATAACAGAGAGCATTACCCCAAAAACACTGAACACCAAGTCCAACCTGCTTCATCACTCCAACCTGCTTCATCACTCCAACCTGCTTCATCAATCCAACCTGCTTTATCAATCCAACCTGCTTCATCAATCCAACCTGCTTCATCACTCCAACCTGCTTCATCAATCCAACCTGCTTCATCACTCCAACCTGCTTCATCAATCCAACCTGCTTCATCACTCCAACCTGCTTCATCACTCCAACCTGCTTCATCACTCCAACCTGCTTCATGAATCCAATCTGCTTCATCACTCCAACCTGCTTCATGAATCCAATCTGCTTCATCACTCCAACCTGCTTCATGAATCCAATCTGCTTCATCACTCCAACCTGCTTCTTCACTCCAACCTGCTTCATCACTCCAACCTGCTTCATGAATCCAACCTGCTTCATCACTCCAACCTGCTTCATCACTCCAACCTGCTTCATCAATCCAACCTGCTTCATCAATCCAACCTGCTTCATCACTCCAACCTGCTTCATCACTCCAACCTGCTTCATCACTCCAACCTGCTTCATCACTCCAACCTGCTTCATCACTCCAACCTGCTTCATCACTCCAACCTGCTTCATCAATCCAACCTGCTTCATCACTCCAACCTGCTTCATCAATCCAACCTGCTTCATCACTCCAACCTGCTTCATCAATCCAACCTGCTTCATCACTCCAACCTGCTTCATCACTCCAACCTGCTTCATCACTCCAACCTGCTTCATCACTCCAACCTGCTTCATCACTCCAACCTGCTTCATCACTCCAACCTGCTTCATCACTCCAACCTGCTTCATCAATCCAACCTGCTTCATCACTCCCAACTGCTTCATCACTCCAACCTGCTTCATCACTCCAACCTGCTTCTTCACTCCAACCTGCTTCATCAATCCAACCTGCTTCATCAATCCAACCTGCTTCATCACTCCAACCTGCTTCATCACTCCAACCTGCTTCTTCAACCTGCTTCATCAATCCAACCTGCTTCATCACTCCAACCTGCTTCATCACTCCAACCTGCTTCTTCACGCCAACCTGCTTCATCACGCCAACCTGCTTCATCACTCCAACCTGCTTCATCACTCCAACCTGCTTCATCACTCCAACCTGCTTCATCACTCCAACCTGCTTCATCAATCCAACCTGCTTCATCACTCCAACCTGCTTCATCACTCCAACCTGCTTCATCACTCCAACCTGCTTCATCACTCCAACCTGCTTCATCACTCCAACCTGCTTCATCACTCCAACCTGCTTCATCAATCCAACCTGCTTCATCACTCCAACCTGCTTCATCACTCCAACCTGCTTCTTCACTCCAACCTGCTTCATCACTCCAACCTGCTTCATCACTCCAACCTGCTTCTTCACTCCAACCTGCTTCATCAATCCAACCTGCTTCATCAATCCAACCTGTTGTCATGGACACTCTTACTGACTGTTGTGGCTGCTTTGTGTGATGTATTGTTGTCTACCTTACTGACTGTTGTGGCTGCTTTGTGTGATGTATTGTTGTCTCTACCTTACTGACTGTTGTGGCTGCTTTGTGTGATGTATTGTTGTCTCTACCTTACTGACTGTTGTGGCTGCTTTGTGTGATGTATTGTTGTCTCTACCTTACTGACTGTTGTGGCTGCTTTGTGTGATGTATTGTTGTCTCTACCTTACTGACTGTTGTGGCTGCTTTGTGTGATGTATTGTTGTCTCTACCTTACTGACTGTTGTGGCTGCTTTGTGTGATGTATTGTTGTCTCTACTGACTGTTGTGGCTGCTTTGTGTGATGTATTGTTGTCTCTACTGACTGTTGTGGCTGCTTTGTGTGATGTATTGTTGGCTCTACCTTACTGACTGTTGTGGCTGCTTTGTGTGATGTATTGTTGTCTCTACCTTACTGACTGTTGTGGCTGCTTTGTGTGATGTATTGTTGTCTCTACTGACTGTTGTGGCTGCTTTGTGTGATGTATTGTTGTCTCTACTGACTGTTGTGGCTGCTTTGTGTGATGTATTGTTGTCTCTACCTTACTGATCGTTGTGGCTGCTTTGTGTGATGTATTGTTGTCTCTACCTTACTGACTGTTGTGGCTGCTTTGTGTGATGTATTGTTGTCTCTACTGACTGTTGTGGCTGCTTTGTGTGATGTATTGTTGTCTCTACCTTACTGACTGTTGTGGCTGCTTTGTGTAATGTATTGTTGTCTCTACTGACTGTTGTGGCTGCTTTGTGTGATGTATTGTTGTCTCTACTGATCGTTGTGGCTGCTTTGTGTGATGTATTGTTGTCTCTACCTTACTGACTGTTGTGGCTGCTTTGTGTGATGTATTGTTGTCTCTACCTTACTGACTGTTGTGGCTGCTTTGTGTGATGTATTGTTGTCTCTACCTTACTGACTGTTGTGGCTGCTTTGTGTGATGTATTGTTGTCTCTACCTTACTGACTGTTGTGGCTGCTTTGTGTGATGTATTGTTGTCTCTACCTTACTGACTGTTGTGGCTGCTTTGTGTGATGTATTGTTGTCTCTACCTTACTGACTGTTGTGGCTGCTTTGTGTGATGTATTGTTGTCTCTACTGACTGTTGTGGCTGCTTTGTGTGATGTATTGTTGTCTCTACTGACTGTTGTGGCTGCTTTGTGTGATGTATTGCTGTCTCTACTGATCGTTGTGGCTGCTTTGTGTGATGTATTGTTGTCTCTACTGACCGTTGTGGCTGCTTTGTGTGATGTATTGTTGTCTCTACTGACTGTTGTGGCTGCTTTGTGTGATGTATTGTTGTCTACCTTACTGACTGTTGTGGCTGCTTTGTGTGATGTATTGTTGTCTCTACCTTACTGACTGTTGTGGCTGCTTTGTGTGATGTATTGTTGTCTCTACCTTACTGACTGTTGTGGCTGCTTTGTGTGATGTATTGTTGTCTCTACTGACCGTTGTGGCTGCTTTGTGTGATGTATTGTTGTCTCTACCTTACTGACTGTTGTGGCTGCTTTGTGTGATGTATTGTTGTCTCTACCTTACTGACTGTTGTGGCTGCTTTGTGTGATGTATTATTGTCTCTACCTTACTGACTGTTGTGGCTGCTTTGTGTGATGTATTGTTGTCTCTACCTTACTGATCGTTGTGGCTGCTTTGTGTGATGTATTGTTGTCTCTACCTTACTGACTGTTGTGGCTGCTTTGTGTGATGTATTGTTGTCTCTACTGACTGTTGTGGCTGTTTTGTGTGATGTATTGTTGTCTCTACCTTACTGACTGTTGTGGCTGCTTTGTGTGATGTATTGTTGTCTCTACTGACTGTTGTGGCTGCTTTGTGTGATGTATTGTTGTCTCTACCTTACTGACTGTTGTGGCTGCTTTGTGTGATGTATTGTTGTCTCTACTGACCGTTGTGGCTGCTTTGTGTGATGTATTGTTGTCTCTACTGACTGTTGTGGCTGCTTTGTGTGATGTATTGTTGTCTACCTTACTGACTGTTGTGGCTGCTTTGTGTGATGTATTGTTGTCTCTACCTTACTGATCTTTATGGCTGCTTTGTGTGATGTATTGTTGTCTCTACCTTACTGACTGTTGTGGCTGCTTTGTGTGATGTATTGTTGTCTCTACTGACTGTTGTGGCTGCTTTGTGTGATGTATTATTGTCTCTACCTTACTGATCGTTGTGGCTGCTTTGTGTGATGTATTGTTGTCTACCTTACTGACTGTTGTGGCTGCTTTGTGTGATGTATTGTTGTCTCTACCTTACTGATCGTTGTGGCTGCTTTGTGTGATGTATTATTGTCTCTACCTTACTGACTGTTGTGGCTGCTTTGTGTGATGTATTGTTGTCTCTACTGACCGTTGTGGCTGCTTTGTGTGATGTATTGTTGTCTCTACCTTACTGACTGTTGTGGCTGCTTTGTGTGATGTATTGTTGTCTCTACCTTACTGACTGTTGTGGCTGCTTTGTGTGATGTATTATTGTCTCTACCTTACTGACTGTTGTGGCTGCTTTGTGTGATGTATTGTTGTCTCTACCTTACTGACTGTTGTGGCTGCTTTGTGTGATGTATTGTTGTCTCTACCTTACTGATCGTTGTGGCTGCTTTGTGTGATGTATTGTTGTCTCTACCTTACTGACTGTTGTGGCTGCTTTGTGTGATGTATTGTTGTCTCTACCTTACTGACTGTTGTGGCTGCTTTGTGTGATGTATTGTTGTCTCTACCTTACTGACTGTTGTGGCTGCTTTGTGTGATGTATTGTTGTCTCTACTGACTGTTGTGGCTGCTTTGTGTGATGTATTGTTGTCTCTACTGACTGTTGTGGCTGCTTTGTGTGATGTATTGTTGGCTCTACCTTACTGACTGTTGTGGCTGCTTTGTGTGATGTATTGTTGTCTCTACTGATCGTTGTGGCTGCTTTGTGTGATGTATTGTTGTCTCTACTGACCGTTGTGGCTGCTTTGTGTGATGTATTGTTGTCTCTACTGACCGTTGTGGCTGCTTTGTGTGATGTATTGTTGTCTCTACCTTACTGACTGTTGTGGCTGCTTTGTGTGATGTATTGTTGTCTCTACCTTACTGATCGTTGTGGCTGCTTTGTGTGATGTATTGTTGTCTCTACTGACTGTTGTGGCTGCTTTGTGTGATGTATTGTTGTCTCTACTGACCGTTGTGGCTGCTTTGTGTGATGTATTGTTGTCTCTACCTTACTGACTGTTGTGGCTGCTTTGTGTGATGTATTGTTGTCTCTACCTTACTGACTGTTGTGGCTGCTTTGTGTGATGTATTATTGTCTCTACCTTACTGACTGTTGTGGCTGCTTTGTGTGATGTATTGTTGTCTCTACTGACCGTTGTGGCTGCTTTGTGTGATGTATTGTTGTCTCTACCTTACTGACTGTTGTGGCTGCTTTGTGTGATGTATTGTTGTCTCTACTGACTGTTGTGGCTGCTTTGTGTGATGTATTGTTGTCTCTACTGACTGTTGTGGCTGCTTTGTGTGATGTATTGTTGTCTCTACCTTACTGACCGTTGTGCTGTTTGTGCCCAATAATGTTTGTACCATGGTGAGGTGCTACCATGTTTAGATGCTACCATGTTGTTGTTATGTTGTGCTGCTGCCATGTTGTTGTTATGTTGTGTTGCTGCCATGTTGTTGTCATGTTGTGTTGCTACCATGTTGTTGTCATGTTGTGTTGCTACCATGCTGTTGTCATGTTGTGTTGCTACCATGTTGTTGTCATGTTGTGTTGCTGCCATGTTGTTGTCATGTTGTGTTGCTACCATGTTGTTGTCATGTTGTGTTGCTGCCATGTTGTTGTCATGTTGTGTTGCTACCATGTTGTTGTCATGTTGTGTTGTTACCATGTTGTTGTTATGTTGTGTTGCTACCATGTTGTTGTCATGTTGTGTTGCTACCATGTTGTTGTTATGTTGTGTTGCTGCCATGTTGTTGTCATGTGTTGCTACCATGTTGTTGTTATGTTGTGTTGCTACCATGTTGTTGTTATGTTGTGTTGCTAGCATGTTGTGTTGCTGCCATGTTGTTGTCATGTGTTGCTACCATGTTGTTGTTATGTTGTGTTGCTACCATGTTGTGTTGCTGCCATGGTGTTGTTATGTTGTGTTGCTACCATGTTGTTGTTATGTTGTGTTGCTGCCATGTTGTGTTGCTGCCATGGTGTTGTTATGTTGTGTTGCTGCCATGTTGTTGTTATGTTGTGTTGCTGCCATGTTGTTGTTATGTTGTGTTGCTACCATGGTGTTGTTATGTTGTGTTGCTGCCATGGTGTTGTCATGTTGTGTTGCTGCCATGGTGTTGTCATGTTGTGTTGCTGCCATGGTGTTGTTATGTTGTGTTGCTGCCATGTTGTTGTTATGTTGTGTTGCTGCCATGATGTTGTTATGTTGTGTTGCTGCCATGTTGTTGTTATGTTGTGTTGCTGCCATGATGTTGTTATGTTGTGTTGCTACCATGTTGTGTTGCTGCCATGGTGTTGTCATGTTGTGTTGCTGCCATGGTGTTGTTATGTTGTGTTGCTGCCATGTTGTTGTTATGTTGTGTTGCTGCCATGGTGTTGTTATGTTGTGTTGCTGCCATGGTGTTGTCATGTTGTGTTGCTGCCATGGTGTTGTCATGTTGTGTTGCTGCCATGGTGTTGTCATGTTGTGCTGCTACCATGTTGTTGTTATGTTGTGTTGCTACCATGTTGTTGTCATGTTGTGTTGCTACCATGTTGTTGTTATGTTGTGTTGCTACCATGTTGTTGTTATGTTGTGATGCTACCATGTTGTTGTCATGTGTTGCTACCATGTTGTTGTCATGTGGTGTTGCTACCATGTTGTTGTCATGTTGTGATGCTACCATGTTGTTGTCATGTGTTGCTACCATGTTGTTGTCATGTGGTTTTGCTACCATGTTGTTGTCATGTTGTGTTGCTACCATGTTGTGTTGTGTTGCTACCATGTTGTTGTCATGATGTGTTGCTACCATGTAGTGTTGCTACCATGTTGTTGTCATGTTGTGTTGCTACCATGTTGTTGTCATGTTGTGTTGCTACCATGTTGTTGTCATGTGTTGCTACCATGTTGTTGTCATGTTGTGGTGCTACCATGTTGTTGTCATGTTGTGTTGCTACCATGTTGTTGTCATGTTGTGTTGCTACCATGTTGTTGTCATGTTGTGTTGCTACCATGTTGTTGTCATGTTGTGTTGCTACCATGTTGTTGTCATGTTGTGTTGCTCCATGTTGTTGTCATGTTGTGTTGTTACCATGTTGTTGTCATGTTGTGTTGCTACCATGTTGTTGTCATGTTGTGTTGTTACCATGTTGTTGTCATGTTGTGTTGTTACCATGTTGTTGTCATGTTGTGTTGCTACCATGTTGTTGTTATGTTGTGTTGCTACCATGTTGTTGTCATGTTGTGTTGTTACCATGTTGTTGTCATGTTGTGTTGTTACCATGTTGTTGTCATGTTGTGTTGCTACCATGTTGGTGTCATGTTGTGTTGCTCCATGTTGTTGTCATGTTGTGTTGTTCCATGTTGTTGTTGTCATGTTGTGTTGCTACCATGTTGTTGTCATGTTGTGTTGCTACCATGTTGTTGTCATGTGTTGCTACCATGTTGTTGTCATGTTGTGTTACTACCATGTTGTTGTCATGTTGTGTTGCTACCATGTTGTTATGTTTTGTTGCTACCATGTTGTTGTTATGTTGTGTTGCTACCATGTTGTTATGTTGTGTTGCTACCATGTTGTTGTCATGTTGTGTTGCTACCATGTTGTTGTTATGTTGTGTTGCTACCATGTTGTCATGTTGTGTTGCTACCATGTTGTTGTCATGTTGTGTTGCTACCATGTTGTTGTTATGTTGTGTTGCTGCCATGTTGTTGTCATGTGTTGCTACCATGTTGTTGTCATGTTGTGTTGCTACCATGTTGTTGTTATGTTGTGTTGCTACCATGTTGTTGTCATGTTGTGTTGCTCCATGTTGTTGTCATGTTGTGTTGCTACCATGTTGTTGTCATGTTGTGTTGCTACCATGTTGTTGTCATGTTGTGTTGCTACCATGTTGTTGTCATGTTGTGATGCTACCATGTTGTTGTCATGTGTTGCTACCATGTTGTTGTCATGTTTTGCTACCATGTTGTTGTCATGTGTTGCTACCATGTTGTTGTTATGTTGTGTTGCTACCATGTTGTTGTTATGTTGTGTTGCTACCATGTTGTTGTCATGTTGTGTTGCTACCATGTTGTTGTCATGTTGTGTTGCTACCATGTTGTTGTTATGTTGTGTTGCTACCATGTTGTTGTTATGTTGTGTTGCTACCATGTTGTTGTCATGTTGTGTTGCTACCATGTTGTTGTCATGTTGTGTTGCTACCATGTTGTTGTCATGTGTTGCTACCATGGTGTTGTTATGTTGTGTTGCTACCATGTTGTTGTCATGTGTTGCTACCATGTTGTTGTCATGTTGTGTTGCTACCATGTTGTTACCATGTTGTTGTCATGTTGTGTTGCTACCATGTTGTTACCATGTTGTTGTCATGTTGTGTTGTGACCATGTTGTTGTCATGTGTTGCTACCATGTTGTGTTGCTACCATGTTGTTGTCATGTGTTGCTACCATGTTGTTGTCATGTTGTGTTGTGACCATGTTGTTGTCATGTGTTGCTACCATGTTGTTGTCATGTTGTGTTGCTACCATGTTGTTGTCATGTTGTGTTGCTACCATGTTGTTGTCATGTTGTGTTGCTACCATGTTGTTGTCATGTGTTGCTACCATGTTGTTGTCATGTTGTGTTGCTACCATGTTGTTGTCATGTTGTGTTGCTACCATGTTGTTGTCATGTGTTGCTACCATGTTGTTGTTATGTTGTGTTGCTACCATGTTGTTGTCATGTTGTGTTGCTACCATGTTGTTGTCATGTTGTGTTGCTACCATGTTGTGTTGCTACCATGTTGTGTTGCTACCATGTTGTTGTCATGTGTTGCTACCATGTTGTTGTTATGTTGTGCTGCTACCATGTTGTTGTCATGTTGTGTTGCTACCATGTTGTTGTCATGTTGTGTTGCTACCATGTTGTTGTCATGTTGTGTTGCTACCATGTTGTTGTCATGTGTTGCTACCATGTTGTTGTCATGTTGTGTTGCTACCATGTTGTTGTCATGTTGTGTTGCTACCATGTTGTTGTCATGTGTTGCTACCATGTTGTTGTCATGTTGTGTTGCTACCATGTTGTTGTCATGTTGTGTTGCTACCATGTTGTTGTCATGTGTTGCTGCCATGTTGTTGTTATGTTGCGCTGCTGCCATGTTGTTATTATGTTGTGTTGCTACCATGTTGTCATGTTGTGTTGCTACCATGTTGTTGTCATGTTTTGCTACCATGTTGTTGTTATGTTGTGTTGCTACCATGGTGTTGTTATGTTGTTTTGCTACCATGCTGTGTTGTCATGTGTTGCTGCCTTGCTACGTTGTTGTCTTAGGTAGTGTTGTGTTGTCTCTCTTGTTGTGATGTGTGTTGTTGTCTTAGGTCTCTCTTTATGTAGCGTTGTGTTGTCTCTCTTGTTGTGATGTGTGTTGTTGTCTTAGGTCTCTCTTTATGTAGTGTTGTGTTGTCTCTCTTTATGTAGTGTTGTGTTGTCTCTCTTTATGTAGTGTTGTGTTGTCTCTCTTTATGTAGTGTTGTGTTGTCTCTCTTGTTGTGATGTGTGTTGTTGTCTTAGGTCTCTCTTTATGTAGTGTTGTGTTGTCTCTCTTTATGTAGTGTTGTGTTGTCTCTCTTTATGTAGTGTTGTGTTGTCTCTCTTGTTGTGATGTGTGTTGTTGTCTTAGGTCTCTCTTTATGTAGTGTTGTGTTGTCTCTCTTTATGTAGTGTTGTGTTGTCTCTCTTGTTGTGATGTGTGTTGTTGTCTTAGGTCTCTCTTTATGTAGTGTTGTCTCTCTTGTCGTGATGTGTGTTGTTGTCTTAGGTCTCTCTTTATGTAGTGTTGTGTTGTCTCTCTTTATGTAGTGTTGTGTTGTCTCTCTTGTTGTGATGTGTGTTGTTGTGTAGGGGTAGTTAGTGGAGTCATCTGGAATGGTCTGTTTCCTGTGTTGTTGTGTAGGGGTAGTTAGTGGAGTCATCTGGAATGGTCTGTTTCCTGTGTTGTTGTGTAGGGGTAGTTAGTGGAGTCATCTGGAATGGTCTGTTTCCTTGTTGTGTAGGGGTAGTTAGTGGAGTCATCTGGAATGGTCTGTTTCCTTGTTGTTGTGTAGGGGTAGTTAGTGGAGTCATCTGGAATGGTCTGTTTCCTGTGTTGTTGTGTAGGGGTAGTGAGTGGAGTCATCTGGAATGGTCTGTTTCCTTGTTGTTGTGTAGGGGTAGTTAGTGGAGTCATCTGGAATGGTCTGTTTCCTGTGTTGTTGTGTAGGGGTAGTTAGTGGAGTCATCTGGAATGGTCTGTTTCCTGTGTTGTTGTGTAGGGGTAGTTAGTGGAGTCATCTGGAATGGTCTGTTTCCTTGTTGTGTAGGGGTAGTTAGTGGAGTCATCTGGAATGGTCTGTTTCCTTGTTGTTGTGTAGGGGTAGTTAGTGGAGTCATCTGGAATGGTCTGTTTCCTTGTTGTTGTGTAGGGGTAGTTAGTGGAGTCATCTGGAATGGTCTGTTTCCTGTGTTGTTGTGTAGGGGTAGTTAGTGGAGTCATCTGGAATGGTCTGTTTCCTTGTTGTTGTGTAGGGGTAGTGAGTGGAGTCATCTGGAATGGTCTGTTTCCTGTGTTGTTGTGTAGGGGTAGTGAGTGGAGTCATCTGGAATGGTCTGTTTCCTGTGTTGTTGTGTAGGGGTAGTTAGTGGAGTCATCTGGAATGGTCTGTTTCCTGTGTTGTTGTGTAGGGGTAGTTAGTGGAGTCATCTGGAATGGTCTGTTTCCTTGTTGTTGTGTAGGGATAGTGAGTGGAGTCATCTGGAATGTGGAGACCATATACAGGGGGTACTGGTACAGCGTCAATGTGGAGGCTATATACAGGGGGTACCGGTACAGAGTCAATGTGGAGGCTATATACAGGGGGTACCAGTACAGCGTCAATGTGGAGGCTATATACAGGGGGTACTGGTACAGCGTCAATGTGGAGGCTATATACAGGGGGTACCGGTACAGAGTCAATGTGGAGGCTATATACAGGGGGTACCAGTACAGCGTCAATGTGGAGGCTATATACAGGGTGTTACGGTACAGAGTCAATGTGGAGGCTATATACAGGGGGTACCAGTACAGCGTCAATGTGGAGGCTATATACAGGGTGTTACGGTACCGAGTCAATGTGGAGGCTAGGGGGAGTGATGAGCTCTACAGCAGAGTCTCACAACTCAATCGCTGGTTGAAAACTGTTTTCTGCCCCTCCCAAAAGATAAAATGTGTAGATAATTGGCCCTCTTTCTGGGACTCACCCACAAACAGGACCAAGCCTGACCTGCTGAGGAGTGACGGACTCCATCCTAGCTGGAGGGGTGCTCTCATCTTATCTACCAACATAGACAGGGCTCTAACTCCTCTAACTCCACAATGAAATAGGGTGTAGGCCAGGCAGCAGGCTGTTAGCCAGCCTGCCAGCTTAGTGGAGTCTGCCACTAGCACAGTCAGTGTAGTCAGCTCAGCTATCCCCATTGAGACCGTGTCTATGCCTCGACCTGGGTTGGGCAAAACTAAACATGGCGGTGTTCGCCTTAGCAATCTCACTAGGATAAAGACCTCCTCCATTCCTGTCATTATTGAAAGAGATCATGATACCTCACATCTCAAAATAGGGCTACTTAATGTTAGATCCCTCACTTCAAAGGCAGTTATAGTCAATGAACTAATCACTGATCATAATCTTGATGTGATTGGCCTGACTGAAACATGGCTTAAGCCTGATGAATTTACTGTGTTAAATGAGGCCTCACCTCCTGGCTACACTAGTGACCATATCCCCCGTGCATCCCGCAAAGGCGGAGGTGTTGCTAACATTTACGATAGCAGATTTCAATTTACAAAAATAAAAATGACGTTTTCGTCTTTTGAGCTTCTAGTCATGAAATCTATGCCGCCAACTCAATCACTTTTTATAGCTACTGTTTACAGGCCTCCTGGGCCATATTCAGCGTTTCTCACTGAGTTCCCTGAATTCCTATCGGACCTTGTAGTCATAGCAGATAATATTCAAATTTTTGGTGACTTTAATATTCACATGGAAAAGTCCCCAGACCCACTCCAAAAGGCTTTCGGAGCCATCATCGACTCAGTGGGTTTTGTCCAACATGTCTCTGGACCTACTCACTGTCACAGTCATACACTGGACCTAGTTTTGTCTCATTGGAATAAATGTTGTGGATTTTAATGTTTTTCCTCATTATCCTGGACTATCTGACCACCATTTTATTACATTTGCAATCGCAACAAATAATCTGCTCAGACCCCAACCAAGGAGCATCAAAAGTCGTGCTATAAATTCTTGGACAACCCAAAGATTCCTTGATGCCCTTCCAGACTCCCTCTGCCTACCCAAGGACGTCAGAGGACAAAAATCAGTTAACCACCTAACCGAGGAACTCAATTTAACCTTGCGCAATACCCTAGATGCAGTTGCACCCCTAAAAACTAAAAATATTTGTCATAAGAAACTAGCTCCCTGGTACACAGAAAATACCCAAGCTCTGAAGCAAGCTTCCAGAAAATTGGGACGGAAATGGCGCCACACCAAACTGGAAGTCTTCTGACTAGCTAGGAAAGACAGTACCGTGCCGTATCGAAGAGCCCTTACTGCTGCTACACCAAACTGGAAGTCTTCTGACTAGCTTGGAAAGACAGTACCGTGCCGTATCGAAGAGCCCTCAATGCTGCTAGATCATCCTTTTTTTCCAACTTAATTGAGAATAAGAACAATCCGAAATTTATTTTTGATACTGTCGCAAAGCTAACTAAAAAGCAGCATTCCCCAAGAGAGGATGGCTTTCACTTCAGCAGTAATAAATTCAAGAACTTCTTTGAGGAAAATATCATGAACATTAGAAAGCAAACTACGGACTCCTATATCGAATCTTCCATTCCTCTCAAAAATTTTAGAAAGGGCTGTTGTGCAGCAACTCCTGAAGACAAACAATGTATACGAAATACTTCAGTCTGGTTTTACACCCCCATCATAGCACTGAGACTGCATTTGGGAAGGTGGTAAATGACCTTCTAATGGCATCGGACCGAGGCTCTGCATCTGTCCTCGTGCTCCTAGACCTTAGTGCTGCTTTTGATACCATCGATCACCACATTCTTTTGGAGAGATTGGAAACTCTAATTGGTCTACACAGACAAGTTCTGGTTCCGTTTGAGGACCACTATTGTTTTCACTATATATTTTACCTGTTGGGGATGTCATTCGAAAACATCATGCTATGCGGATGACACACAGCTGTACATTTCAATGAAACATGGTGAAGCCCCAAAATTGCCCCTCGCTAGAAGCATGTGGATGGCTGCAAACGTTCTACTTTTAAACTCGGACAAAACAGAGATGCTTGTTCTAGGTCCCAAGAAACAAAGAGATCTTCTGTTGAATCTGACAATTAATCTTAATGGTTGTACAGTCGTCTCAAGTAAAACTGTGAAGGACCTTTATACAGGGTGTACGGTACAGAGTCAATGTGGAGGCTATATACAGGGTGTTACGGTACAGAGTCAATGTGGAGGCTATATACAGGGTGTTACGGTACAGAGTCAATGTGGAGGCTATATACAGGGGGTACCAGTACAGAGTCAATGTGGAGGCTATATACAGGGGGTACCAGTACAGAGTCAATGTGGAGGCTATATACAGGGGGTAGCCGTACAGAGTCAATGTGGAGGCTATATACAGGGGGTACCAGTACAGAGTCAATGTGGAGGCTATATACAGGGGGTACCAGTACAGAGTCAATGTGGAGGCTATATACAGGGGGTACCGGTATAGAGTCAATGTGGAGGCTATATACAGGGTGTTACGGTACAGAGTCAGTGTGGAGGCTATATACAGGGTGTTACGGTACAGAGTCAATGTGGAGGCTATATACAGAGTATTACGGTACAGAGTCAGTGTGGAGGCTATATACAGGGTATTACGGTACAGAGTCAATGTGGAGGCTATATACAGGGGGTACCGGTACAGAGTCAATGTGGAGGCTATATACAGGGTATTACGGTACAGAGTCAATGTGGAGGCTATATACAGGGTATTACGGTACAGAGTCAATGTGGAGGCTATATACAGGGTATTACGGTACAGAGTCAATGTGGAGGCTATATACAGGGTGTTATGGTACAGAGTCAATGTGGAGGCTATATACAGGGTGTTATGGTACAGAGTCAATGTGGAGGCTATATACAGGGTATTACGGTACAGAGTCAATGTGGAGGCTATATACAGGGTGTTATGGTACAGAGTCAATGTGGAGGCTATATACAGGGGTACCGGTACAGAGTCAATGTGGAGGCTATATACAGGGTGTTATGGTACAGAGTCAATGTGGAGGCTATATACAGGGGTACCGGTACAGAGTCAATGTGGAGGATATATACAGGGGGTACCGGTACAGAGTCAATGTGGAGGCTATATACAGGAGGTACCAGTACAGAGTCAATGTGGAGGCTATATACAGGGGGTACCGGTACAGAGTCAATGTGGAGGCTATATACAGGGGTACCGGTACAGAGTCAATGTGGAGGCTATATACAGGGGGTACCGGTACAGAGTCAATGTGGAGGCTATATACAGGGTGTTACGGTACAGAGTCAATGTGGAGGCTATATACAGGGTGTTACGGTACAGAGTCAATGTGGAGGCTATATACAGGGGGTACTGGTACAGAGTCAATGTGGAGGCTATATACAGGGGGTACCGGTACAGAGTCAATGTGGAGGCTATATACAGGGGGTACCGGTACAGAGTCAATGTGGAGGCTATATACAGGGGGTACTGGTACAGAGTCAATGTGGAGGCTATATACAGGGGGTACCGGTACAGAGTCAATGTGGAGGCTATATACAGGGGTACCGGTACAGAGTCAATGTGGAGGCTATATACAGGGGGTACCAGTACAGAGTCAATGTGGAGGCTATATACAGGGGGTACCGGTATAGAGTCAATGTGGAGGCTATATACAGGGTGTTACGGTACAGAGTCAGTGTGGAGGCTATATACAGGGTGTTACGGTACAGAGTCAATGTGGAGGCTATATACAGAGTATTACGGTACAGAGTCAGTGTGGAGGCTATATACAGGGTATTACGGTACAGAGTCAATGTGGAGGCTATATACAGGGGGTACCGGTACAGAGTCAATGTGGAGGCTATATACAGGGTATTACGGTACAGAGTCAATGTGGAGGCTATATACAGGGTATTACGGTACAGAGTCAATGTGGAGGCTATATACAGGGTATTACGGTACAGAGTCAATGTGGAGGCTATATACAGGGTGTTATGGTACAGAGTCAATGTGGAGGCTATATACAGGGTGTTATGGTACAGAGTCAATGTGGAGGCTATATACAGGGTATTACGGTACAGAGTCAATGTGGAGGCTATATACAGGGTGTTATGGTACAGAGTCAATGTGGAGGCTATATACAGGGGTACCGGTACAGAGTCAATGTGGAGGCTATATACAGGGTGTTATGGTACAGAGTCAATGTGGAGGCTATATACAGGGGGTACCGGTACAGAGTCAATGTGGAGGCTATATACAGGGGGTACCGGTACAGAGTCAATGTGGAGGCTATATACAGGAGGTACCAGTACAGAGTCAATGTGGAGGCTATATACAGGGGGTACCGGTACAGAGTCAATGTGGAGGCTATATACAGGGGGTACCGGTACAGAGTCAATGTGGAGGCTATATACAGGGGGTACCAGTACAGAGTCAATGTGGAGGCTATATACAGGGTGTTACGGTACAGAGTCAATGTGGAGGCTATATACAGGGTGTTACGGTACAGAGTCAATGTGGAGGCTATATACAGGGGGTACTGGTACAGAGTCAATGTGGAGGCTATATACAGGGGGTACCGGTACAGAGTCAATGTGGAGGCTATATACAGGAGGTACCGGTACAGAGTCAATGTGGAGGCTATATACAGGGGGTACTGGTACAGAGTCAATGTGGAGGCTATATACAGGGGGTACCGGTACAGAGTCAATGTGGAGGCTATATACAGGGGGTACCGGTACAGAGTCAATGTGGAGGCTATATACAGGGGGTACCAGTACAGAGTCAATGTGGAGGCTATATACAGGGGGTACCAGTACAGAGTCAATGTGGAGGCTATATACAGGGTGTTACGGTACAGAGTCAATGTGGAGGCTATATACAGGGTGTTACGGTACAGAGTCAATGTGGAGGCTATATACAGGGGGTACCGGTACAGAGTCAATGTGGAGGCTATATACAGGGGGTACCGGTACAGAGTCAATGTGGAGGCTATATACAGGAGGTACCGGTACAGAGTCAATGTGGAGGCTATATACAGGGGGTACTGGTACAGAGTCAATGTGGAGGCTATATACAGGGGGTACCGGTACAGAGTCAATGTGGAGGCTATATACAGGGGGTACCGGTACAGAGTCAATGTGGAGGCTATATACAGGAGGTACCGGTACAGAGTCAATGTGGAGGCTATATACAGGGGGTACTGGTACAGAGTCAATGTGGAGGCTATATACAGGGGGTACCGGTACAGAGTCAATGTGGAGGCTATATACAGGGGGTACCGGTACAGAGTCAATGTGGAGGCTATATACAGGGTATTACGGTACAGAGTCAATGTGGAGGCTATATACGGGGTGTTACGGTACAGAGTCAATGTGGAGGCTATATACAGGAGGTACTATTAATAATAATAATAATTTTGCACGCCCAATTTTTCAGTTTTTGATTTGTTAAAAAAGTTTGAAATATCCAATAAATGTCGTTCCACTTCATGATTGTGTCCCACTTGTTGTTGATTCTTCACCAAAAAATACAGTGTTATATCTTTATGTTTGAAGCCTGAAATGTGGCAAAAGTTCGCACAGTTCAAGGGGGCCCGAATACTTTCGCAAGGCACTGTATGTGATTTTCGTTAGTCCTTTCTATTACTCAGCGATTGTAGGTTGGCCAATATTACCGATGGCAAAGGCAGATTATCCACTCATCGCCGGAACCTCACGAGGCACCACAATCTCTTTCCGCGAAACATCCGTCTCTCTTTCTCCTTCGAATGACGGTGGATGAGGGCCTGTTCAGGTGTAAATCCCTTTCGTCCAACTCATATTTTATTTTTCGTCCAATTCAAGGTGAGAAATCTCTGTTCTGACGTCCAGAATCTCTTTTAGGTCATAAGAGACGGTAGCAGCAACATTATGTATAAAATGAGTAACAAACAATGCGAAAAAACAAACAAAAAAAGGACAGTTGGTTGAGAGACAATAAAACGGCAGCCATTAAGTAATCATCAGTCATGTAAATGTTTATTCCTCTTTTTGATTGAAAACGTCTGCACAGAGATAGACAGAGATACTCTATAATGAAGTAACAAATCAGAAGCCTATTCTCCCTCCTCTGACAGTACAGTATTCCCTAATGACAAATCCTTCATTCTCCCTCCTCTGACAGTATAGTATTCCCTAATGACAAATCATTCATTCTCCCTCCTCTGACAGTACAGTATTCCCTAATGACAAATCCTTCATTCTCCCTCCTCTGACAGTATAGTATTCCCTAATGACAAATCATTCATTCTCCCTCCTCTGACAGTACAGTATTCCCTAATGACAAATCCTTCATTCTCCCTCCTCTGACAGTACAGTATTCCCTAATGACAAATCATTCATTCTCCCTCCTCTGACAGTACAGTATTCCCTAATGACAAATGCTTCATTCTCCCTCCTCTGACAGTACAGTATTCCCTAATGACAAATCATTCATTCTCCCTCCTCTGACAGTACAGTATTCCCTAATGACAAATCCTTCATTCTCCCTCCTCTGACAGTATAGTATTCCCTAATGACAAATCATTCATTCTCCCTCCTCTGACAGTACAGTATTCCCTAATGACAAATCCTTCATTCTCCCTCCTCTGACAGTATAGTATTCCCTAATGACAAATCATTCATTCTCCCTCCTCTGACAGTACAGTATTCCCTAATGACAAATCATTCATTCTCCCTCCTCTGACAGTACAGTATTCCCTAATGACAAATCCTTCATTCTCCCTCCTCTGACAGTACAGTATTCCCTAATGACAAATCATTCATTCTCCCTCCTCTGACAGTACAGTATTCCCTAATGACAAATGCTTCATTCTCCCTCCTCTGACAGTACAGTATTCCCTAATGACAAATCATTCATTCTCCCTCCTCTGACAGTACAGTATTCCCTAATGACAAATGCTTCATTCTCCCTTCTCTGACAGTACAGTATTCCCTAATGACAAATCATTCATTCTCCCTCCTCTGACAGTACAGTATTCCCTAATGACAAATCATTCATTCTCCCTCCTCTGACAGTACAGTATTCCCTAATGACAAATGCTTCATTCTCCCTTCTCTGACAGTACAGTATTCCCTAATGACAAATCATTCATTCTCCCTCCTCTGACAGTACAGTATTCCCTAATGACAAATCATTCATTCTCCCTCCTCTGACAGTACAGTATTCCCTAATGACAAATCCTTTATGCTCCCTCTGACAGTAAAGTATTCCCTAATGACAAATCATTCATTCTCCCTTCTCTGACAGTACAGTATTCCCTAATGACAAATCATTCATTCTCCCTCCTCTGACAGTACAGTATTCCCTAATGACAAATGCTTCATTCTCCCTCCTCTGACAGTACAGTATTCCCTAATGACAAATCATTCATTCTCCCTCCTCTGACAGTACAGTATTCCCTAATGACAAATCCTTCATTCTCCCTCCTCTGACAGTACAGTATTCCCTAATGACAAATCATTCATTCTCCCTCCTCTGACAGTACAGTATTCCCTAATGACAAATCCTTTATGCTCCCTCTGACAGTACAGTATTCCCTAATGACAAATCCTTTATGCTCCCTCTGACAGTACAGTATTCCCTAATGACAAATCCTTCATTCTCCCTCCGCTGACAGTACAGTATTCCCTAATGACAAATCCTTTATGCTCCCTCTGACAGTAAAGTATTCCCTAATGACAAATCATTCATTCTCCCTCCTCTGACAGTACAGTATTCCCTAATGACAAATGCTTCATTCTCCCTTCTCTGACAGTACAGTATTCCCTAATGACAAATCCTTTATGCTCCCTCCTCTGACAGTACAGTATTCCCTAATGACAAATCCTTTATGCTCCCTCTGACAGTACAGTAGAGTACAGAAAAAGGCTGAATCAGTGTGAGTCAGAAGTCAGTCTGTACCACAGCCAGACAGAGGAGCCAGCAGCCTGTCTCTCTGCCTGCCTGCCTGCCTGCCTGTCTCTCTGCCTGTCTCTCTGCCTGCCTGCCTGCCTGCCTGCCTGTCTCTCTGCCTGTCTCTCTGCCTGCCTGCCTGCCTGCCTGTCTCTCTGCCTGCCTGTCTGTCTGTCTGTCTGTCTGTCTGTCTGTCTGTCTGTCTCTCTGCCTGCCTGCCTGCCTGCCTGCCTGCCTGCCTGTCTCTCTGCCTGCCTGCCTGCCTGCCTGCCTGTCTGTCTGTCTCTCTGCCTGCCTGCCTGTCTCTCTGCCTGCCTGTCTCTCTGCCTGTCTGTCTGTCTGTCTGTCTGTCTGTCTGTCTGTCTGTCTGTCTGTCTGTCTGTCTGTCTGTCTGTCTGTCTGTAAGGACCCAGTCAGGCTCAGCGTGGGATCTGATTAATAAATAATTGAACGTGTGGTCTGGTTGGTTAATTAAAGGTGCAGCTCATCAGGATTAGTGAGCAGCAGGCCTCCTCTTTATCTCTGTCAACACGTTCTGGAAACAGCTGCATGGTTTATCCATAACAGACTGGTGCTGCCATACAATATCGTGTCCCTCCTCTAACTCCAACGTCTCTCTGTCAACACCACTGTCTAGTCTGACAGAAACAGTAGCAGGTCTGGAATCAGCTGCTTGGTTTCAACAGTAGCACGGTCTGGAATCAGCTGCTTGGTTTCAACAGTAGCAGGTCTGGAATCAGCTGCTTGGTTTCAACAGTAGCAGGTCTGGAATCAGCTGCTTGGTTTCAACAGTAGCACGGTCTGGAATCAGCTGCTTGGTTTCAACAGTAGCAGGTCTGGAATCAGCTGCTTGGTTTCCACAGCAGCACGGTCTGGAATCAGCTGCTTGGTTTCAACAGCAGCAGGTCTGGAATCAGCTGCTTGGTTTCAACAGCAGCAGGTCTGGAATCAGCTGCTTGGCTTCAACAGCAGCAGGTCTGGAATCAGCTACTTGGCTTCACCAGTAGCAGGTCTGGAATCAGCTGCTTGGCTTCAACAGTAGCAGGAATCAGCTGCTTGGCTTCAACAGTAGCAGGTCTGGAATCAGCTGCTTGGTTTCAACAGCAGCACGTCTGGAATCAGCTGCTTGGTTTCAACAGTAGAAGGTCTGGAATCAGCTACTTGGTTTCAACAGCAGCAGGTCTGGAATCAGCTGCTTGGCTTCAACAGTAGCAGGTCTGGAATCAGCTGCTTGGTTTCAACAGCAGCAGGTCTGGAATCAGCTGCTTGGTTTCAACAGCAGCAGGTCTGGAATCAGCTGCTTGGTTTCAACAGCAGCAGGTCTGGAATCAGCTTGGTTTCAACAGTAGCAGGTCTGGAATCAGCTGCTTGGTTTCAACAGCAGCAGGTCTGGAATCAGCTGCTTGGTTTCAACAGTAGCAGGTCTGGAATCAGCTGCTTGGTTTCAACAGTAGCAGGTCTGGAATCAGCTGCTTGGTTTCAACAGTAGCAGGTCTGGAATCAGCTGCTTGGTTTCAACAGTAGCAGGTCTGGAATCAGCTGCTTGGTTTCAACAGTAGCAGGTCTGGAATCAGCTACTTGGTTTCAACAGCAGCAGGTCTGGAATCAGCTGCTTGGTTTCAACAGTAGCAGGTCTGGAATCAGCTTGGTTTCAACAGCAGCATTGTGGTCCATTACTGAAACCAAGGAATTCATCACAGCCATATATATTATTGGGCACAACACTTCTCTGTTAACATTGTTTGCTATAGAAACAGTAGCCTGTTTTAAATCATCACAACCCACGGCTGTTCATCGATTCAATGACATAAGATACAGTGGTGAAGATGTGGAACAGCTTGTCACGGAGGACTTCACTAAATCATAAATTAATCGCTCGCATCTGTGCCTGCTTGCAAGGCTGCTCGGGACTCTGAGAAAGTGACATACGACAAAGCTGGGAGTACAGGTACAAGTTGAAGTCGAACGTTGGCGTACACTTAGGTTGGAGTCATTAAAACTCGTTTTTCAACCACTGCACACAATTCTTGTTAACAAACTATAGTTTTGGCAAGTCTCTTAGGACATCTACTTTGTGCATGACACAAGTCATCTTTCCAACAATACTTTACAGACAGATTATTTCACTGTATCACAATTCCAGTGGGTCAGAAATGTACAAAAACTAAGTTGACTGTGCCTTTAAACATCTTGGAAAATTCCAGAAATTCTTTAATCACACTACACTGTAATGGTAACATATCTTAATCACTCTGTAATGGTAACATATCTTAATCACACTGTAATGGTAACATATCTTAATCACACTGTAATGGTAACATATCCTAATCACTCTGTAATGGTAACATATCCTAATCACACTGTAATGGTAACATATCTTAATCACACTGTAATGGTAACATGTCCTAATCACTCTGTAATGGTAACATATCCTAATCACACTGTAATGGTAACATATCCTAATCACACTGTAATGGTAACATATCCTAATCACTCTGTAATGGTAACATATCCTAATCACACTGTAATGGTAACATATCTTAATCACACTGTAATGGTAACATATCCTAATCACACTGTAATGGTAACATGTCCTAATCACTCTGTAATGGTAACATATCCTAATCACACTGTAATGGTAACATGTCCTAATCACTCTGTAATGGTAACATATCCTAATCACACTACACTGTAATGGTAACATATCCTAATCACACTGTAATGGTAACATATCCTAATCACTCTGTAATGGTAACATATCCTAATCACACTGTAATGGTAACATGTCCTAATCACTCTGTAATGGTAACATATCCTAATCACACTGTAATGGTAACATATCCTAATCACACTACACTGTAATGGTAACATATCCTAATCACACTACACTGTAATGGTAACATATCCTAATCACTCTGTAATGGTAACATATCCTAATCACACTGTAATGGTAACATGTCCTAATCACTCTGTAATGGTAACATATCCTAATCACACTGTAATGGTAACATATCCTAATCACACTACACTGTAATGGTAACATATCCTAATCACACTGTAATGGTAACATACCCTAATCACTCTGTAATGGTAACAAATCCTAATCACACTGTAATGGTAACATATCCTAATCACACTGTAATGGTAACATGTCCTAATCACTCTGTAATGGTAACATATCTTAATCACACTATAATGGTAAAATATCCTAATCACTCTGTAATGGTAACATATCCTAATCACACTACACTGTAATGGTAACATATCCTAATCACTCTGTAATGGTAACATATCCTAATCACTCTGTAATGGTAACATATCCTAATTACACTGTAATGGTAACATATCCTAATCACACTACACTGTAATGGTAACATATCCTAATCACACTGTAATGGTAACATATCCTAATTACACTGTAATGGTAACATATCTTAATCACACTGTAATGGTAACATATCCTAATTACACTGTAATGGTAACATATCCTAATTACACTGTAATGGTAACATATCCTAATCACACTACACTGTAATGGTAACATATCCTAATCACACTGTAATGGTAACATATCCTAATTACACTGTAATGGTAACATATCTTAATCACACTGTAATGGTAACATATCCTAATTACTCTGTAATGGTAACATATCCTAATCACACTACACTGTAATGGTAACATATCCATATCACACAACACTGTAATGGTAACATATCCTAATCACACTGTAATGGTAACATACCCTAATCACTCTGTAATGGTAACATATCCTAATCACACTACACTGTAATGGTAACATATCCTAATCACACTACACTGTAATGGTAACATGTCCTAATCACACTGTAATGGTAACATATCCTAATCACACTGTAATGGTAACATACCCTAATCACTCTGTAATGGTAACATATCCTAATCACACTACACTGTAATGGTAACATATCCTAATCACTCTGTAATGGTAACATATCCTAATCACTCTGTAATGGTAACATGTCCTAATCACTCTGTAATGGTAACATATCCTAATCACACTACACTGTAATGGTAACATATCCTAATCACACTGTAATGGTAACATATCCTAATCACTCTGTAATGGTAACATATCCTAATCACACTGTAATGGTAACATGTCCTAATCACTCTGTAATGGTAACATATCCTAATCACACTGTAATGGTAACATATCCTAATCACTCTGTAATGGTAACATATCCTAATCACACTGTAATGGTAACATATCCTAATCACACTGTAATGGTAACATACCCTAATCACTCTGTAATGGTAACATATCCTAATCACACTGTAATGGTAACATATCCTAATCACTCTGTAATGGTAACATATCCTAATCACACTGTAATGGTAACATATCCTAATCACACTGTAATGGTAACATATCCTAATCACACTACACTGTAATGGTAACATATCCTAATCACACTGTAATGGTAACATATCCTAATCACACTGTAATGGTAACATATCCTAATCACACTGTAATGGTAACATATCCTAATCACACTGTAATGGTAACATATCCTAATCACACTGTAATGGTAACATATCCTAATCACACTGTAATGGTAACATATCCTAATCACACTGTAATGGTAACATGTCCTAATCACTCTGTAATGGTAACATATCCTAATCACACTGTAATGGTAACATATCCTAATCACACTGTAATGGTAACAGATACTAATCACACTGTAATGGTAACATATCCTAATCACACTGTAATGGTAACATATCCTAATCACACTACACTGTAATGGTAACATATCCTAATCACTCTGTAATGGTAACATATCCTGATCACTCTGTAATGGTAACATATCCTAATTACTCTGTAATGGTAACATATCCTAATCACACTGTAATGGTAACATATCCTAATTACTCTGTAATGGTAACATATCCTAATCACTCTGTAATGGTAACATATCCTGATCACTCTGTAATGGTAACATATCCTAATGACTCTGTAATGGTAACATATCCTAATCACTCTGTAATGGTAACATATCCTAATCACTCTGTAATGGTAACATATCCTAATCACACTACACTGTAATGGTAACATATCCTAATCACTCTGTAATGGTAACATACCCTAATCACTCTGTAATGGTAACATATCCTAATCACACTACACTGTAATGGTAACATATCCTAATCACTCTGTAATGGTAACATATCCTAATCACACTACACTGTAATGGTAACATATCCTAATCACTCTGTAATGGTAACATATCCTAATCACTCTGTAATGGTAACATATCTTAATCACACTACACTGTAATGGTAACATATCCATATCACTCTGTAATGGTAACATATCCTAATCACACTGTAATGGTAACATATCCTAATCACACTGTAATGGTAACATATCCTAATCACTCTGTAATGGTAACATATCCTAATCACACTACACTGTAATGGTAACATATCCTAATCACACTGTAATGGTAACATATCCTAATCACTCTGTAATGGTAACATATCCTAATCACACTACACTGTAATGGTAACATATCCATATCACTCTACACTGTAATGGTAACATATCCTAATCACTCTGTAATGGTAACATATCCTAATCACTCTGTAATGGTAACATATCCATATCACTCTACACTGTAATGGTAACATATCCTAATTACTAATTAGAGAAGCCCAGACTACTATAGAGGAGAAAGAAGCCCAGACTACTATAGAGGAGAGAGAAGCCCAGACTACTATAGAGGAGAGAGAAGCCCAGACTACTATAGAGGAGAGAGAAGCCCAGACTACTATAGAGGAGAGAGAAGCCCAGACTACTACAGAGGAGAGAGAAGCCCAGACTACTACAGCAGCACCTCCACCATTGGCATTTCTGTCTTTTCTGTAGATGCTATAACCTTGTATTGCTACGACTGTATCATCAAAGGTATTATTTAAGTGAGTTTCAGAGATGCGATTCAACATGGCACGTCGATCCATAACATCTTACTGAGACGAGTTGGTAGACAAACTAGATTCAATGCCATAACGTGGCAACAACCCAACACTATACCACAATTCGACAGAGCTGTGGCTGAAACTGGCCACCATAGAGAGAGGTTGAGATGAGTTTACAGCAGTGCTTCCCCTAATAATATCTAGATGGGAAGGACCCGTCCCACCAGCTCTGTTGCACTTGCTCCACTGAATAATTTTTCTATTTAAATAGTTTTGAATTTAAGCTTTTGGTGGGTAGAGGATGTGGGTGGGGATTTTTGGAAAATAATCTAGGGGATTGTAATAATGTAAAACTATTATAGGGGAAACACTGGTTAACATCTGAGTACAGAGAGTGGTGGTGGTGATGACAGGATCAGGATCATTCAGAGAAGAGGAATGGACCTCTGCTATTGGACAACAGAGGGAGGAAGAACAGATCTCTCCTATTGGACAACAGAGGGAGGAAGAACAGATCTCTCCTATTGGACAACAGAGGGAGGAAGAACAGATCTCTCCTATTGGACAACAGAGGGAGGGAGGACAGGTGGCCAGGGCTGGATGGAGGAGGAGAGAGAGAGAGAGAGAGAGAGAGAGAGAGAGAGAGAGAGAGAGAGAGAGAGAGAGAGAGAGAGAGAGAGAGAGAGAGACACACACACACACACACACACACACACTAGATGTGACAACTCATTGGGATAATGATATTGATGATGTACTGGGCTGTCCTCACCACCCTCTGATATAGAGGTTCTGGATGGCAGGGAGCTGGGCCCCAGTGATGTACTGGGCTGTCCTCACTACCCTCTGATATAGAGGTTCTGGATGGCAGGGAGCTGGGCCCCAGTAATGTACTGGGCTGTCCTCACCACCCTCTGATATAGAGGTTCTGGATGGCAGGGAGCTGGGCCCCAGTGATGTACTGGGCTGTCCTCACTACCCTCTGTACCGCCCTGCGATCGAGGGCGGTCCTGTTACCATACCAAGCAGTGATGCAGCCAATCAAGACCGTCTCAGAGGAGTAGCTGGATAAATCTTTGAGGATTTGAGGGCCGATGCCAAACTTTTCAGCCTCCTGAGGGGGAAGAGACGCTGTAGAGCCTTTTTGTGGACTATTTCAAGTCCTTAGTGATTTGAACCCCGTAACCAGCATTTTTTTGAGGCGAGGTGAGAAAGAGAGAGGATCGATGATCCAAGGTCTGTTTTTAAAGGATTGACACTCTCTGATAGGTCAGTGCAAATCTATAAACCAATTATTTAAGTAAGAGAGACATCACAACCCAACACACAGACACACTTTACAAAAGGGTATTTGAGGTTTGGGCTAGCTGGTATAGTTAAAGAGTGAGCACATGGCTGTAACTCACTACTGCTTATAAAATAGACTTGGTATCTCTTCATGAGTTCACCCTCTCATTTCACACACACACACACACACACACACACACACACACACACACACACACACACACACACACACACACACACACACACACACACACACACACACACACACACACACACACACACACACACACACACACACACACACACACACACACACACACACACACACACACACACACACACACACACACACACACACTAGATGTGACAACTCATTGGGATAATGATATTTTCCTTTATATGGTAGACTAAAATGCTTGTTTGTGAAGGACACACACACACGCACAGTGTCTCTACTAAGATATCCATAATTTTAGGATATAGTATGGTTATACTGTACTTTAACTTCTTGCGTCGAGCCATCCCGGATCCGGTATCGTGACTACAGCCTCAAGCTCTTTACCAAAATGCAACGTTAACTATTCATGAAAATCGCAAATGAAATTAAATGAATCTATTTGCTCTCAATCTTAGCCTTTTGTTAACAACTCTGTCATCTCAGATTTTCAAAATATGCTTCTCAACCATTGCAAAACAAGCATTTGTGTAACAGTATTGATTGCTAGCGTAGCATTTAGCATAGCATTTAGCGTTATCATTCAGCAGGCAACATTTTCACAAAAACCAGAAAAGGATTCAAATAAAATCATTTACCTTTGAAGAACTTCGGATGTTTTCAATGAGGAGACTCTCAGTTAGATAGCAAATGTTCCGTTTTTACAAAAAATATTATTTGTGTTGACAAATCGGTCCGTTTTCTGCGTCACCATTAGCTACGAAAAAAACCTGTATCCAGGATTGTGTAAATCTATCCGCAAGCTCATTAGCATAACACAACGTTAACTATTCATGAAAATCGCAAATGAAATTAAATAAATCTATTTGCTCTCAAGCTTAACCTTTTGTTAACAACACTGTCATCTCAGATTTTCAAAATATGCTTTTGAACCATAGCTAAACAAGCATTTGTGTAACAGTATTGATAGCCTAGCATAGGATTATGCCTGTCTTTCAGCATGTAACATTTTCCACAAAAACCAGAAAAGGATTCAAATAAAATCAGTTACCTTTGAAGATGTTTTCAATGAGGAGACTCTCAGTTAGATAGCAAATGTTCCGTTTTTACAAAAAATATTATTTGTGTTGACAAATCGGTCCGTTTTCTTCATCATTCTTCATCACGTTTGGGTAAAATAAAAACGAAAATTAAGTCATTAAAACGCGAACTTTTTTCCAAATTAACTCCATAATATCGACAGAAACATGGCAAACCGACGTTTAGAATCAATCCTCAAGGTGTTTTTCACATATCTACCGACGATAAAATCCTTCGTGGTAGTTGACTTTCTCTTCTGCAGAAATGGAACGCGCATGGACCTACAGATTACGCAATAATTTCGACACAGGACACCGGGCGGGACACCAGGTAAATGTAGTCTCTTATGGTCAATCTTCCAATGATATGCCTACAAACACGTCACAATGCTGCAGACACCTTGGAGAAACGACACAAAGTGTAGGCTCATTCCTGGCGCATTGACAGCCATATAAGGAGACATTGGAACACAGAGCCTTCAGAATCTGGGGCATTTCCTGTATGAAACTTCATATTGGTTTCGCCTGTAGCATTAGTTCTGGAGCACTCACAGATAATATCTTTGCAGTTTTGGAAACGTCAGAGTTTTGTCTTTCCAAGGCTGTCAATTCCATGCATAGTCGAGCATCTTTTCGTGACAAAATATTGCGCTTAAAACGGGCACGTCTTTTTATCCAATAATGACATAGCGCCCCCATAGGTTGAAGAGGTTAATAAACAATATATTTACCTCCATATAAAGGTGACATAATATATCAGAGACATTTTAACACCTTGATTCACCCTGTAATGTTTTAGGTCCACCACACAAGTGGTCAATAAAATGAACGTGTGGAAGCTGTCGATTTGTAGAGAAGTCAAAGATTAACACAGAAAACAATGCATCCCTTTTTATAATGTTAGTGGTTGGTCTCCTTTCTCCCCCAACTGTTATCCTACCTGAGAGAGAGAGTTAAGAGAGGTCATATTCCAACTTACAAAACTGTAGCCTGCTCTGCTGTAGGCTGATGTTACTGTACAGAATGGGCTCTGCTGTAGGCTGTTACTGTACAGAATGGGCTCTGCTGTAGGCTGTTACTGTACAGAATGGGCTCTGCTGTAGGCTGTTACTGTACAGAATGGGCTCTGCTGTAGGCTGATGTTACTGTACAGAATGGGTTCTGCTGTAGGCTGATGTTACTGTACAGAATGGGCTCTGCTGTAGGCTGTTACTGTACAGAATGGGCTCTGCTGTAGGCTGATGTTACTGTACAGAATGGGGTCTGCTGTAGGCTGATGTTACTGTACAGAATGGGCTCTGCTGTAGGCTGATGTTACTGTACAGAATGGGCTCTGCTGTAGGCTGTTACTGTACAGAATAGGCTCTGCTGTAGGCTGATGTTACTGTACAGAATGGGGTCTGCTGTAGGCTGATGTTACTGTACAGAATGGGCTCTGCTGTAGGCTGTTACTGTACAGAATGGGCTCTGCTGTAGGCTGATGTTACTGTACAGAACATGGGTCGACATTTGAGGCAGCACATCAAACAGCAGTTCAATAACAAAGCCGTTTTCTGTTGCAGTCCACAAAAACCATATTGACCAACTAACTGGCAATACGATCCTTTACGTTAAGCCGTTCATTTATTAAGGATATCGCAATCATATATGCGGTTGGAAAATACAAATATACGCAATGCCATGGAATGTAACAATCTGGGTTTTTTTTCCTGACGAATAACTATTATTGCCGCATAATCTTTGATAAACAGCAATCTATAATACAACTCAAACGCGCCCTTACCAGTATATCAGCTTGTTGTTATTTAGAATAACAGGAGTCTTGTCTGAGGCGCAGTTGATGCACCACATTGTTGCTAACGAACCCACGTCGGTCCTTGGTGCGTAAAACCGTTATTCCTTCCTGTCATTAATTTGGCTCGATATCCGCTCCTGGAGAGACGCGCTCCGGGGAATCGTTCTCATACGCATGCTTCTGTTATTTCAGGTAGAGAGCATTGTTAAGAGAGAAGAGGAGAAATGTCGAGGGTCCTCCGCTCTATCTTCTCCTTTTACACGGACCTCAATCTCTTCATCGAGCCCCACCTCTAATTCTCCATCTATCCCCAACTCTAATTCTTAATCTCCCTCTTCCCTCTCCTCCCTCATTGCGTTCACTCTCCAACGCGGCAGTTTTTTATCTCTCTCTGGTCGCTTCGGGCTGCTATCTGCTAGAGCGGAGCAGCGTGACACAGCAGTCACGGCAACAACACGACTACAGCTCGTCTGATTGGGTGAACAATTTCTCCAGTCCACACGCGCAGCAAGTGAGGGTGCATTCTTTCTATACAATCCAAGTGATTTTTATCCTTCTTCCATGTAATAGATAAAAAGACAAAGACAAATAGTATAGCCAAATCAAACCCAAATGTATTTGTCACATAGTAATGAACACAGCAGGTGTAGACCTTACTATGAAATGCTTACTTACAAGCCCTTAAACCAACAATGCAGTTTTAAGAGAAATGACTGTTAAGAAAATATTTATTGAAACATACATAAGTTAAAAGAATATATATATATATACATAGAAAATAAAAAAACAATAACGAGGCTCTATACAGGGTGTTACGATACAGAGTCAATGTGGAGGCTCTATACAGGGTGTTACGGTACAGAGTCAATGTGGAGGCTATATACAGGATGTTACGGTACAGAGTCAATGTGGAGGCTATATACAGGGTGTTACGGTACAGAGTCAATGTGGAGGCTATATACAGGATGTTACGGTAAAGAGTCAATGTGGAGGCTATATACAGGGGGTACCGGTACAGAGTCAATGTGGAGACTATATAAAGGGGGTACTGGTACAGAGTCAATGTGGAGGCTATATACAGGGTGTTACGGTACAGAGTCAATGTGGAGGCTATATACAGGGTGTTACGGTACAGAGTCAATGTGGAGGCTATATACAGGATGTTATGGTACAGAGCCAATGTGGAGGATATATACAGGGTATTACGGTACAGAGTCAATGTGGAGGCTATATACAGGATATTATGGTACAGAGTCAATGTGGAGACTATATACAGGGTGTTACGGTACAGAGTCAATGTGGAGGCTATATACAGGGTGTTACGGTACAGAGCCAATGTGGAGGCTATATACAGGGTGTTACGGTACAGAGTCAATGTGGAGGCTATATACAGGGTGTTACGGTACAGAGTCAATGTGGAGACTATATACAGGGTGTTACGGTACAGAGTCAATGTGGAGGCTATATACAGGGTGTTACGGTACAGAGCCAATGTGGAGGCTATATACAGGGGGTACCAGTACAGAGTCAATGTGCGTCGAGGTAATTGAGGTAATATGTACATGTAGGTAGAGGTAAAGTGAATATGCATGGATAACAAACAGAATAGCAGTAGCACAGCCATTTGAAAGAAGCTGTTAAGAAGCCTTCTGGACCTAGACTTGATGCTCCGGTACCGCTTACCATGCGATGTCAGAGGAAACAGTCTATGACAAGGGTGGCTGGACTCTTTGGCAATTTTTAGGGTCTTCCTCTGACACCGCCTGGTATAGAGGTCCTGGATTGCAGGAAGCTTGGCCCCAGTGATCTACTAGGCCGTACACACTACCCTCTGTAGTGCCTTGCGGTCGGAGGCTGAGCAATTGCCATACCAGGCAGTGATGCAACCAGTCATGATGCTTCTTGATGGTGCAGCTGAATACCTTTTGAGGATCTGAAGACCCATGCCAAATCTTTTCAGTCTCCTGAAGGGGAATAGGCATTTTAGTGCACTCTTTGTGACTGTCTTGGTGTGCTTGGACCATGATAGTTTGTTGGTGATGTGGATACCAAGGAACTTGAAGCTCTGAACCTGCTCCACTACAGCACTGTCGATGAAAATGGGGGCCTGCTCGGTCTTCCTTTTCCTGTAGTCCACAATCATCTCCTTTGTCTTGATCACATTGAGGGGGGGTTGTTATCCTGGCACCAAACGGCCAGGTCTCTGACCTCCTCCCTATAGGCTGTGTCATCGTTGTCGGTGATCAGGCCCTACCACTGTTGTGTCGTCAGCTAACTTAATGATGGTGTTGAGTTGTGCTTGGCCACGCAGTCATTGGTGAACAGGAAGTACAGGAGGGGACTGAGCACGCACCCCTGAGAGGCCCCCGTGTTGAGGATAAGCTCGACAGATGTGTTGTTACCTACCCTTACCACCTGGGGGCGGCCCGTCAGGAAGTCTACTATCCAGTTGCAGAGGGAGGTGTTTAGCCTGGGGATCCTTAGCTTAGTGATAAGGTTTTGAGGGAAATATGGTGTTGAACGCTGAGCTGTAGTCAATGAACTGCATTCTCTCTGTAGTCAATGAGTAGCACTTCAGTGCAGCCTTTGATATTATTGACCGTAACATAACTTGTGTTATGGCTTTTCAACCTCTGCCATACCGTGGATTCAGAGACATCTATCTAGAATAACTCAGAGGGTTTTCTTCAATGGAAGCTTCTCTAAAGTCAAACATGTAAAGTGTGGTGTACCCCAGGGTAGCTCTCTAGGCCCTCTACTTTTTTCTATTTTTTACCAATGATTTTTACCAATGCTTTAAACAAAGCATGTGTGTCCATGTATATTAATGATTCAACCATATACGCATCAGCAACCACAGCTAATGAAGTCACTGAAAGCCTTAACAAAGAGTTGCAGTCTGTTTTTGGAATGGGTGGCCTGTAATAAACTGGTTTCAGTGACTTCAATCTGATGAAATGCATGCCCAAATTCAACTGCATGCTACTCATCCCCAGAAGATAAGATGATGCATAGCAATAGTATATTTGGATAGAAAACACTCTGAAGTTTCTAATACAGTTTGAATCATGTCTGTGAGTATCACAGAACTTATTTAGCAGGCGAAACCCAGAGGACAAACCATTCAGATTTTTCTTTATTTTGAGGTCACTCTCTTTTCAATTGTTTTTCATTGGGAATTCAGATTTCTAAGGGACCGTCTTGCAGTTCCTATCGCTTCCACTGGATGTCAACAGTCTTTAGAAATTGGTTGAGGTTTTTCCTTTATGTAATGAAGAAGTACGGGCATCTTGAACGAGGGTCACTTGAAGTGTACTATTAGAGGCACGTGACGAGAAAGCTACAGTTTGTTTTCCTCCTGTATTGAACACAGATCATCCCGTCTTCAATTTTATTGATTATTTACGTTAAAAAATACCTAAAGTTGTATTACAAAAGTAGTTTGAAATGTTTTGGCAGATACACTGCTCAAAAAAATAAAGGGAACACTTAAACAACACAATGTAACTCCAATTCAATCACACTTCTGTGAAATCAAACTGTCCACTTAGGAAGCAACACTGACTGACAATACATTTCACATGCTGTTGTGCAACAGGTGGAAATTATAGGCAATTAGCAAGACACCCCCCAATAAAGGAGTGGTTCTGCAGGTGGTAACCACAGACCACTTCTCAGTTCCTATGCTTCCTAGCTAATGTTTTGGTCACTTTTGAATGCTGGCGGTGCTTTCACTCTAGTGGTAGCATGAGACAGAGTCTACAACCCACACAAGTGGCTCAGGTAGTGCAACTCATCCAGGATGGCACATCAATGCGAGCTGTGGCAAGAAGGTTTGCTGTGTCTGTGAGCGTAGTGTCCAGAGCATGGAGGCGCTACCAGGAGACAGGCCAGTACATCAGGAGACGTGGAGGAGGCCGTAGTAGGGCAACAACCCAGCAGCAGGACCGCTACCTCTGCCTTTGTGCAAGGAGGAGCAGGAGGAGCACTGCCAGAGCCCTGCAAAATGACCTCCAAGCCACAAATGTGCATGTGTCTGCTCAAACGGTCAGAAACAGACTCCATGAAGGTGGTATGAGGGCCCGACGTCCACAGGTGGGGGTTGAGCTTACAGCCCAACACCGTGCAGGATGTTTGGCATTTGCCAGAGAACACCAAGATTGGCAAATTCGCCACTGGCGTCCTGTGCTCTTCACAGATGAAAGCATGTTCACACTGAGCATGTGACAGATGTGACAGAGTCTGGAGATGCCGTGGAGAACGTTCTGCTGCCTGCAACATCCTCCAGCATGACCGGTTTGGTGGTGGGTCAGTCATGGTGTGGGGTGGCATTTCTTTGGGGGGCCGCCAGAGGTAGCCTAACTGCCATTAGGTATCGAGATGAGATCCTCAGAACCCTTGTGAGACCATATGCTGGTGCGGTTGGCCCTGGGTTCCTCCTAATAAGACAATGCTAGACCTCATGTGGCTGGAGTGTGTCAGCAGTTCCTGCAAGAGGAAGGCATTCATGCTATGGACTGGCCCGCCCGTTCCCCAGACCTGAATCCAATTGAGCACATCTGAAACATCATGTCTCGCTCCATCCACCAACGCCACGTTGCACCACAGACTGTACGGATGCTTTAGTCCAGGTCTGGGAGGAGATCCCTCAGGAGACCACCAGCTCCTCATCTGTTTCAGCTGGTATGGTCAGTCTAGCTGTAGGGAGGTCATACAGGCACGTGGAGGCCACACACACTACTGAGCCTCATTTTGACTTGTTTTAAGGACATTACATCAAAGTTGGATCAGCCTGTAGTGTGGTTTTCCACTTTAATTTTGAGTGTCACTCCAAATCCAGACCTCCATGGGTTCATACATTTGATTTCCATTGACAATTTTTGTGTGATTTTGTTGTCAGCACATTCAACTATGTAAAGAAAAAAGTATTTAATAAGAATATTTCATTAATTCAGATCTAGGATGTGTTATTTTAGTGTTCCCTTTATTTTTTTGAGCAGTGTATTATCACGTTGCTCAAGCAGGAACCAGTGTTTTTCTGGATCAAACACGCCAAAATAAATGGACATTGTGGATATATATGGATGGAATTAATCAAACAAAAGGATGTTTCTGTGACATATTGGAGTGCCAACAAAAGAAGCTCGTCATCGGCATGAATTATATATATATATATTTTTTTTTATTCTGCATTTGTGTCGCGCCTGCAGGGTTGAAATATGCTCTCTCTCTTTGTTTACTATGGTGCTATCCTCAGATAATAGCATTGTTTGCTTTTGCCGAAAAGCCTTTTTGAAATCTGACATGTTGGCTGGATTCACAAGTGCAGCTATAATTCGCTATCTTACATGTGTGATTTAATGAAGGTTTGATTTTTATAGTAATTTATTTGAATTTGGCATTTTCACTGGCTTTTTTTTCCAGGTGGGACATCCCACATATCCCAGAGAGGTTCAGTTTGGATCAATCACAGTGGTCGGGTAGTCTGACACCTTGTGCCCATCTGTAAGTATGCTCTCTCAAATTCTCTCTCTTTTTCTTTCTGTCTCTCTCTCAGAGGACCTGAGCCCTAGGACCGTGCCTCAGGACTACCTGGCCTGATGACTCCTTGCTATCCCCAGTCCACCTGGTCGTGCTGCTGCTCCAGTTTCAACTGTTCTGCCTGCAGATATGGGACCCTGACCTGTTCACCGGACGTGCTACCTGTCCCAGACCTGCTGTTTTCAACTCTCTAGAGACACCAGGAGCGGTAGAGATACTCTTAATGATCAGCTATGAAAAGCAAACTGACATTTACTCCTGAGGTGCTGACCTGTTGCACCCTAGACAACCACTGTGATTATTATTAGTTGACCGGTCATTTATGGTCATCTATGAACGTTTGAACATCTTGGCCATGTTCTGTTATAATCTCCACCCAGCATAACCAGAAGAGGACTGGCCACAACCTCATAGCCTGGTTCCTCTCTAGGTTTCTTCCTAGGTTCTGGCCTTTCTAGGGAGTTTTTTCCTAGCCACCGTGCTTCTACACCTGCATTGCTTGCTGTTTGGGGTTTTAGGCTGGGTTTCTGTACAGCACTTTGAGATATCAGCTGATGTACGAAGGGCTATATAAATACATTTGATTTGATTTGATTGATTGATTTGATTGACCTGTTTAGGGCAAATTCACATTACAGCTTGCTCTGTTCTTTTTGTTTTCTCATGATTTGGGTCTAATTGTGTTGATGTATTGGGGCTCTGTTGGGTTCTGACTGTGAACAGAGCCCCTGAACCATCTTACTTAGGGGACGTTAATCTCTCTGTAGGTGATGGCTTTGTTTTAGAAGGCTAATCACTTCCTTTTAGGTGGTTGTAGAATTTTTACATTTTTACATTACATACAGCCCAGGTCTGTCAGGGCCCAGGTCTGTCAGGGCCCAGGTCTGACAGAATCTGTCCAGAAGATCTAGGTGCTGCTGTCGGCCCTCCTTGGTTGGTGACAGAAGCACCCGATCATCAGCAAACAGTAGCAGGGTGAGGCAGCTCTTTGGTCTTGGCTATAGTGGAGTTTGGAGTGTGACTGTTTGAGGTTGTGGACAGGTGTCTTTTATACTGATAACAACTTCAAACAGGTGCCATTAATGCAGGTAACGAGTGGAAGACAGAGGAGCCTCTTAAAGAAGAAGTTACAGGTCTGTGAGAGCCAGAAATCTTGCTTGTTTGTAGGTGACCAAATAATTATTTTCCACCATAATTTGCAAATAAATTCATAAAAAATCCTACAATGTGATTTTCTGGATTTTTTTCACATTTTGTCTGTCATAGTTGAAGTGTACCTATGACGAAAATTACAGGCCTCTCTCATCTTTTTAAGTGGCAGAACTTGCACAATTGGTGGCTGACTAAACACTTTTTTTGCCTCACTGTATATGTTGAGGAGGGTGGGGCTCAAGCTGCATCCCTGTCTCACCCCACGACCCTGTGAAAGAAATGTGTTTTTGCCCATTGTAATTGTAGTTGTTGTTTGTGTACATGGATTTTATAATGTTGTATGTTTTTCTCCCAACACCACATTCCATCAATTTGTATAGCAGACCAGCAGACCCCATCTCTCACTTTTTGCACCTCTATAACCCACTCTCTTTTCACCTTTCTCTCTCTCTCTCTCTCTCTCTCTCTCTCTCTCTCTCTCTCTCTCTCTCTCTCTCTCTCTCTCTCTCTCTCTCTCTCTCTCTCTCTCTCTCTCTCTCTCTTTTCACCTCTCTCTCTTACTCTTTTCACCTCTCTCACTCTCTCTCTCTCTCTCTCTCACACACACACTCTTTTCACCTCTCTCACTCTTTTCACCTCTCTCTCATTCTTTTCACCTCTCTCACTCTTTTCACCTCTCACTCTTTTCACTTCTGATCTCTTTCACTTTGCTCTGTCTTTTACATGGCCTTTCAAATACTATACTGTGCACACGTGTTCTCTCTCACACGCGTCTCGTGTTCTCCCATCTCTCTCCCATCTCTCTCCTCCTTCCCTCCTTCCCTTCCTCCCGTATTCTCTCCATCACACCCTCCCTCCCCCTCACTCACTATAATGAGATTGGAGTGCAGGTCTGTCTGTGTACCTCCACTCTTTTTCTCCCAGTCTGTTCATCTCGTTCTCTGTCACTGCACTACTGCATTCTGTCACTCCATCCATCTCTTTCCCTTCCTCTCTCACACTCTCTCGTTCTTCGAAATCCCCCATCTATTATCTAGCGCATGGATTTTTCTCTCCTTTCTCTTGTTCTACCTATCACTGCACAGAAACTTTTGTAATTGCTTTTCATGTCCCCTCGCTCCAGACCTTGGAGGATTTGGAGAGAGAAGAAAAAAGAGACTAACTACACCCACATCTTGTCGATAGCTTGGTCCCAGATCTTGCCAAATCCTATTGTTGATAGCCTGGTCTGAGATCTTGCCAAACCCTATTGTTGATAGCTTGGTCCCAGATCTTGCCAAATCCTATTGTTGATAGCCTGGTCCCAGATCTTGCCAAATCCTATTGTTGATAGCCTGGTCCCAGATCTTGCCAAACCCTATTGTTGATAGCCTGGTCCCAGATCTTGCCAAACCCTATTGTTGATAGCCTGGCCCCAGATCTTGCCAAATCCTATTGTTGATAGCCTGGTCCCAGATCTTGCCAATTCCTATTGTTGATAGTCCCAGATCTTGCCAAATCCTATTGTTGATAGTCCCAGATCTTGCCAAATCCTATTGTTGATAGCCTGGTCCCAGATCTTGCCAAATCCTATTGTTGATAGCCTGGTCCCAGATCTTGCCAAATCCTATTGTTGATAGCCTGGTCCCAGATCTTGCCAAATCCTATTGTTGATAGCCTGGTCCCAGATCTTGCCAAATCCTATTGTTGATAGCCTGGCCCCAGATCTTGCCAAATCCTATTGTTGATAGCCTGGTCCCAGATCTTGCCAAATCCTATTGTTGATAGCCTGGTCCCAGATCTTGCCAAATCCTATTGTTGATAGCCTGGTCCCAGATCTTGCCAAATCCTATTGTTGATAGCCTGGTCCCAGATCTTGCCAAATCCTATTGTTGATAGCCTGGTCCCACATCTGTCTGTAAAAAAAACAACAGCTAAAAAAAATCACATTTAGTATTCAGACCCTTTACTCAGTACTCTGCTTCCCCGTAGGGATGGTGCCAGGTGTCCCCCAGACATGACGCTTGGCATTCAGGCCAAATATTCAAATCTTGGTTTCATCAGACCAGAGAATCTTCTTTTCTCATGGTCTGAGGGTCCTTTAGGTGCCTTTTGGCAAAACTCCAAGTGGGCTGTCATGTGCCTTTTACTGAGGAGTGCCTTCCGTCTGGCCACTCTACCATAAAGGCCTGATTGGTGGAGTGCTACAGAGATTGTTGTCCTTCTGGAAGGTTCTCTCAGCTCCACAGAGTAACTCTGGAGCTCTGTCAGAGTGACCATCGAGTTCTTGGTCACCTCCCTGACCAAGGCCCTTCTCCCCCGATTGCTCAGTTTGGCCAGGCAGCCAGCTCTAGGAAGAGTCTTGGTGGTTCCAAACTTCTTCCCTTTAAGTATTATGAAGTCCACTGTGTTATTGGAGACCTTCAATGCTGCAGAAATGTTTTGGTACCCTTCCCCAGATCTGTGCCTCGACACAATCCTGTCTCGGATCTCTATGGACAATTCCTTCGACCTCATGACTTGCTCTGTATTGGTATTGTGATGTCATTATGGGGTATTGTGATGTCATTAGGGGGTATTGTGATGTCATTATGGGGTGTTGTGATGTCATTATGGGGTATTGTGATGTCGTTATGGGGTATTGTGATGTCGTTATGGGGTATTGTGATGTCTTTATGGGTTATTATGATGTCAGTATGGGGTATTGTGTGTAGATTGATGAAGAAAATAATGTCCTGTCCTGTTCTGTCCAACACTTCAACAGTAGCTACCCTGTCCTGTTCTGTCCAACACTTCAACAGTAGCTACCCTGTCCTGTTCTGTCCAACACTTCAACAGTAGTTACCCTGTCCTGTTCTGTCCAACACTTCAACAGTAGTTACCCTGTCCTGTTCTGTCCAACACTTCAACAGTAGCTACCCTGTCCTGTCCTGTCCAACACTTCAACAGTAGCTACCCTGTCCTGTCCTACACTTCAACAGTAGCTACCCTGTCCTGTCCTGTCCTGTCCTACACTTCAACAGTAGCTACCCTGTCCTGTTCTGTCCAACACTTCAACAGTAGCTACCCTGTCCTGTCCTGTCCTACACTTCAACAGTAGCTACCCTGTCCTGTTCTGTCCAACACTTCAACAGTAGCTACCCTGTCCTGTTCTGTCCAACACTTCAACAGTAGTTACCCTGTCCTGTTCTGTCCAACACTTCAACAGTAGCTACCCTGTCCTGTCCTACACTTCAACAGTAGCTACCCTGTCCTGTCCTACACTTCAACAGTAGCTACCCTGTCCTGTCCTACACTGCTTTTAACCCAACCCCCTTCTGAATCAGTATAACAGGCAGGTTAGTTGTTTTCCTGTTCATGGACGCTGAGTCGTAAAACCAGTCCTTATGTCGTTGTACATTAGCCTAAAACACCTTTATAACCTCATGTAGCCTGTATTCAGCTTCATGTACAGTACGCACGTGTACAATAGCTTAGAATACATGTTGGTCCACTGTGGCCAGGGGAGGGGGAAGTGAAGTGTAAGATGCTCAACTGAACTCATTACTCAATTATTTAGCGTGTTGGGATGCAGTGCATTAGATGTGGTGGGCTCACATCAGCACAAACACAGAGAGAGAGAGAAAGTAGAGGAGGAGAAGTCGCTTCAATCAACTGCTGCTGTCCAATAGAAGCACTGTGTCGTTACGCAGGTTCAAGTAGCCTTTATGTAATGTTATGTAGGGCAGCAGATGTGGTGCGGCGGTGGGCTCACAGCAGCAATAGCCCAGAGAGAGAGAGAGAGAGAAGAGTGCCATCCTTTTTGTCACCAAAGCCCCATATACTACCCTCCACTGCGACCTGTACGATCTCGTTGTCTGGCCTTCGCTTCATACTCGTCGCCAAACCCACTGGGCTCCAGGTCATCTACAAGTCTCTGCTAGGTAAATCCCTGCCTTGTCTCAGCTCGCTGGTCACCATAGCAGTACCCACCTGTAGCACCAGGTCCAGCAGGTATATTTCCAGCCTTCTGTAGCTCAGTTGGTAGAGCATGGCCCTTGTAACGCCAGGGTAGTGGGTTCGATTCCCGGGACCACCCATACGTAGAATGTATGCACACATGACTGTAAGTCGCTTTGGATAAAAGCGTCTGCTAAATGGCATATATTATTATATTATTATTATTATTATTATTATTATTATTATTATTATTATTATTATTATTTCACTGGTCAACCCCAAAGCCAAATCCTGTTTGGCCGCCTCTCCATCCAATTCTCTGCTGCCAATGACTGGAACGAACTGCAAAAATCTCCGAAGCTGGAGACTCTTATCTCAAGCACTTCAAGCACCAGCTGTCAGAGCAGCACTGCGTTCATCCACCTCTGGCCTGCTCGCCTCCCTACCACTGAGGAAGCACAGTTCCCGCTCAGCCCAGTCAAAACTGTTCGCTGCTCTGGCCCCCCAATGGTGGAACAAACTCCCTCACGACGCCAGGACAGCGGAGTCAATCACCACCTTCCGGAAACACCTGAAACCCCACCTCTTTAAGGAATACCTAGGATAGGATAAGAAATCCTTCTCACCCCCCTTAAAAGATTTAGATGCACTATTGTAAAGTGGCTGTTCCACTGGATGTCATAAGGTGAATGCACCAATTTGTAAGTCGCTCTGGATAAGAGCGTCTGCTAAATGACTTAAATGTAATGTAAATGTCTCACAGATCATTGCACCTGTACATAGCCCATCTGTAAATAGCCCATCCAATCTACCTCATCCCCATACTGTTATTTATGTATTTATTTATTTTGCTCCTCTGCACCCCAGTATCTCTACTTGCACATTCATCTTCTGAACATCTATCACTCCAGTGTTTAATTGCTATATTGTAATTACCTCACAACTATGGCCTATTGTATTGCCTTACCTCTCTTATCTTACCTCATTTGTACACAATGTATATAGACTTTTTTCCCCCTACTGCATTATTGACTGTATGTTTGTTTATTCCATGTGTAACTCTGTGTCGTTGTATGTGTCGCACTGCTATGCTTTATCTTGGCCAGGTCACAGTTGTGAATGAGAACTTGTTATCAACTGGCCTACCTGGTTAAATAAAGGTGTTCTCAACTAGCCTACCTGGTTAAATAAATGTGTTCTCAACTAGCCTACCTGGTTAAATAAAGGTGTTCTCAACTGGCCTACCTGGTTAAATAAATGTGTTCTCAACTGGCCTACCTGGTTAAATAAAGGTGTTCTCAACTAGCCTACCTGGTTAAATAAAGGTGTTCTCAACTGGCCTACCTGGTTAAATAAAGGTGTTCTCAACTAGCCTACCTGGTTAAATAAAGGTGTTCTCAACTGGCCTACCTGGTTAAATAAAGGTGTTCTCAACTGGCCTACCTGGTTAAATAAAGGTGTTCTCAACTGGCCTACCTGGTTAAATAAAGGTGTTCTCAACTGGCCTACCTGGTTAAATAAAGGTGTTCTCAACTAGCCTACCTGGTTAAATAAAGGTGTTCTCAACTGGCCTACCTGGTTAAATAAAGGTGTTCTCAACTGGCCTACCTGGTTAAATAAAGGTGTTCTCAACTGTCCGACCTGGTTAAATAAAGGTGTTCTCAACTAGCCTACCTGGTTAAATAAAGGTGTTCTCAACTGGCCTACCTGGTTAAATAAAGGTGTTCTCAACTGGCCTACCTGGTTAAATAAAGGTGTTCTCAACTGGCCTACTTGGTTAAATAAAGGTGTTCTCAACTGGCCTACCTGGTTAAATAAAGGTGTTCTCAACTAGCCTACCTGGTTAAATAAAGGTGTTCTCAACTGGCCTACCTGGTTAAATAAAGGTGTTCTCAACTGGCCTACCTGGTTAAATAAAGGTGTTCTCAACTGGCCTACCTGGTTAAATAAAGGTGTTCTCAACTGGCCTACCTGGTTAAATAAAGGTGTTCTCAACTAGCCTACCTGGTTAAATAAAGATGTTCTCAACTGGCCTACCTGGTTAAATAAAGGTGAAATAAAAAATGAATTTGCTTCAATCTACTGCTGCTGTCCAATAGAAGCACTGAGTTGTTATGTTCCCTATCCTGTCCTACAGTTCAACAGTAGCTACCCTGTTCCCTGACCTGTCCTACAGTTCAACAGTAGCTACCCTGTTCCCTGACCTGTCCTACACTTCAACAGTAGCTACCATGTCCTGTCCTACAGTTCAACAGTAGCTACCCTGTTCTGTCCTACACCTCGACAGTAGCTTCCCTGTTCTGTCCTACACTTCAACAGTAGCTACCCTGTCCTGTTCTGTCCTACACTTCAACAGTAGCTACCCTGTTCCCTGTCCTGTCCTACACTTCAACAGACATCCGGAATACACACATACAGTACTATATTAGTTAACTTCTTATGGCTGGGGGCAGTATTGAGTAGCTGATGAATAAGGTGCCCAGAGTAAACTACCTGCTACTCATGCCCAGTTGCTAATATATGCATATTTTTAGTAGATGTGGATAGAAAACACTGAAGTTTCTGAAACTGTTTAAATGATGTCTGTGAGTATAACAGAACTCATACGGCAGGCAAAAACCTGAGAAGAAATCCAACCAGGAAGTGGGAAATCTGAGGTTTGTAGTTTTGTGTCTATGGGGTCATATTGCACTTCCTACGGCTTCCACTAGATGGCAACAGTCTTTAGAACCTTGTTTGATGCTTCTACTGTGAAAGAGGGGGAATGAGAGGGGATTGAGTCAGTGGTCTGTCAGAGTGCCACGAGCTGGCCATGCGCATTCACGTCAGAGTTAGCTCTGTTCCATTGCATTTCTGAAGACAAAGGAATTCTCCGGTTGGAACATTATTGAAAATTTATGATAAAAACATCCTAAAGATTGATTCTATACTTCGTTTGACATGTTTCTACGAACTGTAATATAACTTTGACTTTTCGTCTGAACTAATTGCTCGCGCATTGAGCATTTGGATCACTGGGCTAAACGCGTGAACAAAAAGGAGGTATTTGGACATAAAATGATTGACTTTATCGAACAAATCAAACATTTATTGTGGAACTGGGATTCCTGGGAGTGCATTCTGATGAAGATCATCAAAGGTAAGTGAATATTTATAATGCTATTTCTGACTTCTGTTGACTCCAATATGGCAGATATATGTTTGGTTGATTTGTTGTCTGAGCGCCGTACTCAGATTATTGCATGGTTTGCTTTTTCCGTAAAGTTTTTTTGAAATTTGACACAGCGGTTGCATAAAGGAGAAGTATATCTCTAATTCTGTGCATAACACTTGTATCTATATTAAAGTTTATGATGAGAATTTCTGTAAACTGATGTGGCTCTGCAAAAATCATTGGATGTTTTAGAACTACTAAACAAAACGTGCGAATGTAAACTCAGAAACCACATGGCCTCGTGATGGATATAGCCACGGCCTCGTGATGGATGGAGCCATCGCCTCGTGATGTATACACCGTGTGTCACCAGGCTTCGACGAGTCTCCCCCTGGTGGCTGACCTGCTGTACGCCACAATACATATGAGATGGGTAAAGCAAGTAAACATTATTAAAAAGACTCATGACTGCACGGCATGACAAAGCCTGTTCCCTATAAGTAGACAGAAAAGATTTGGCATGAGTCCTCAGATCCTCAAAAGGTTCTACAGCTGCACCATCGAGAGCATCCGGTTGCACCACAGTATGGCAACTGCCCCGCCTCCGACCGCAAGGCACTACAGAGGGTAATCCGTACGGCCCAGTACATCACTGGGGACAAGTTTCCTAGCATCCAGGACCTCTATACCAGGCGGTGTCAGAGGAAGGCCCTAAAAATTGTCAAAGGATCCAGCACCTAGTCATACCTTGTCCTCTCTGCTACCGCACGGCAAACGGTACCAGAGCACCTAGTCCAGGTCCAAAAGGCTCCTAAACAGGTTCTACCCCTGAACATCTAATCAAATGGCTACCCAGACTATTTGCATTGCCTCCCCCCTTCTATGCTGCTGCTACTCTCATCATGTATGCATAGTCACTTTAATAACTCTACCTACATCTACATTTAATCCCAACTACCTCGACACCGGTGCCCCATTGACACATTGACTCTGTTCCCCATGTATACAGCCCCACTCTTTAATTCTTTTCTTAAATTACTTATTTGTTATTTAAACCCGCAGTTGGTTAAAGGCTTGTAAGTGTTGTATTCGGTGCATGTGACTTTTTTGTGATTTGATTTGATATAGTGTTCCATTATTAAAGTGGCCAGTGATTCCATGTCTATGTATATGGGGCAGCAGCCTCTAAGGTGCAGGGTTCAGTAACTGGGTGGTAGCCGGCTAGTGATGGCTATTTAACCTGTTATCGGGAGTGGTTCCCATTAGGGAACGACCCCCTCCCACGTTCAGCTGGAACGTGGCGCATGGACCGCAAAAATATTCTAAGAAATATTTAACCTTAACAAAAGGGTGGGGGCGTCAAAGATGGCCCAACTTTACTGATGACAGAGAGAGTTTGGGAGAATGGCTGCCCTGAGAGTTCTGTACTGACCTCGCCTTCTGGATGATAACGGGGTGAACAGCCAGTGGCTCGGTGGTTTATGTCCTTGGTGATCTTTTTGGCCCTCCTGTGACATCAGGTGCTGTAGGTGTCTTGGAGGGAAGGCAGTGTGCGCCCAGTGATGCGTTGGAGAGCCCTGCGGTTCCGGGCGGTGCAGTTGGAGTGCCAGGCGGTGATACAGCCCAACAGGGTGCTCTCAATTGCACATCTGTAAAAGTTTGTGAGGGTTATAGGGGCCAAGACAAATTTCTTCAGCTTTCTTCACCACACTGTCTGTGTGGGTGGACTATTTCAGATTGTCAGTGACGTGACGCTGAGGAACGTGAACCCTATTTACAGGGAGCTGAGTCACTGGTTTACAGGTGCTCTTCCATGCCGTCCCTAGGAGGGGTGAGTTACTGGCTTACAGGTGCTCTTCCATGCCGTCCCTAGGAGGGGTGCATCTCTTGAGTGGGTTGAGTCTCTGACGTGATCTTCCTGTCTTTGTGCAGTTGCAGAGATCTTTGTGGGCTATACTTGATCTTGTCTCAGGATGGTAGGTTGGTGGTTGAAGATATCCCTCTAGTGGTGTGGGGGCTGTGCTTTGGCAAAGTGGGTGGGGTTATATCCTGCCTGGTTGGCCCTGTCTGGGGGTATCATCAGATGGAGCCACAGTGTCTCCTGACCCCTCCTGTCTCAGCCTCCAGTATTTATGCTGCAGTAGTTTATGTGTCGGGAGGCTAGGGTCAGTCTGTTATATCTGGAGTCCTTCTCCTGTCTTATCCGGTGTCCTGTGTGAATTTAAGTATGCTCTCTCTAATTCTCTCTTCTCTCGGAGGACCTGAGCCCTAGGACCATGCCTCAGGACTACCTGGCCTGATGACTCCTTGCTGTCTCCAGTCCACCTGGCAGTGCTGCTGCTCCAGTTTCAACTGTTCTGCTTGCGGCTATGGAACCCTGACCTGTTCACCGGACGTGCTACCTGTCCCAGACCTGCTGTTTTCAACTCTCTAGAGACAGCAGGAGTGGTAGAGATACACTTAATGATCGGCTATGAAAAGCCAACTGCCATTTACTCCTGCGGTGCTGACTTAGACAACCACTGTGATTATTATTATTTGACCCTGCTGGTCATCTATGAACGTTTGAACATCTTGGCCATGTTCTGTTATAATCTCCACCCGGCACAGCCAGAAGTGGACTGAAGGAGCCCATGCTCTGAGGACGCGGCGAGGGATGCCGTCTGGGCCGGCAGCTTTGCGAGGATTAACACGTTTAAATGTCTTACTCGGCCACGGAGGAGGGGAGCCCACAGTCCTTGGTCGCGGGCCGCATCGGTAGCACCTCAAAGCGGGCAAAGAAGGTGTTTAGTTTGTCTGGAAGCAAGATCTCAGTGTCCGTGACGTGGCTGGTTTTCTTTTTTGTAGTCCGTGATTGTCTGTAGACACTGCTACATACGTCTTGTGTCTGAGCCGTTGAATTGTGTCTCCACTTTGTGTCTTTACTTACATTTTGATTGCCTTGCGGAGGGATATTCAGCCATCTTCCCAGTCATCTTTCCATGGTTAAATGCGGTAGTTCGCACTTTCAGTTTTGCGTGAATGCTGCCATCTAGCCACAGTTTCTGGTTAGGATTTAATAGTCACAGTGGGTACAACATCACCTCCTACAACATCCGCACTTCCTGATAAACTCACTCCTGGAATCAGCATCTAAATTTCTATAATTCTCTGAGTCTATGTCCCAGTCTGCGTGATCAATTCAATCTCGAAGCATGGATTTCGATTGGTCATACCAGCATTTAAATGTCCTTGTTTGAGTTTCTGCCTAGAGACAGGGGATGGGAGGAGCAAAATGGAGTCGTGGTCAGAAGATCTCGCTCTGTCGTTCTTTTCCACATCACGTCCTTCTTTTGAACTCTCATCCCGTCTCTCTCTCTCTCTCTCTCTCTCCCCCTCTCATCCCCTGTCTCTCTCTCTATCCCTCTCTCTATCCCATCCCCTGTCTCTCTCTCTCTATCCCATCCTGTGTCTCTCTCTCTCTCTCTCTCTCTCTCTCTCTCTCATCCCCTGTCTCTCTCTCTCTCTATCCCATCCCCTCTCTCTCTTTCTTTCTCTCTCCCTCTCTCTATCCCATCCCCCCTCTCTCTCTCTCTCTCCCTCTCTCTATCCCATCCCCTGTCTCTCTCTCTCTCTGTCTCTCTCTCTCTCTCCATCCCATCCCCTGTCTCTCTCTCTCTCTCTCTCCCCCTATCTCTCTCTCTCTCTCTCTCTCTCTCACACTCTCCCTCTGTCTCTCTCTCTCCCTCGCTCTCCCTGTCTCTCTCCCTCTCTCTCTCTCTCCCTGTATCTCTCTCTCTCTCTTTCTCTCTGTCTCTCTCTCTCCCTCTCTCTCTGTCACTCTCTCTCTCTTTCTCTCTCTCTCCCTCTCATCCCCTGTCGCTCTCTCTCTATCCCTCTCTCTCTCTCTCTCTCGTCTCTGTCTCTCTCTCTGTCCCTCTCCCTCTCTCTCTCTACTGACGCTCCAAACGAATCTGTTTCTCATAGCACTGAGGTAAACAAACGGATCTTGGAGTAGAAAGGTACATCAGACAAACAATAATGTTTGGATACAGTTAGAACAAATATACAACGATGGTTCATTAGAATCATAGGAGTTTTAATCTTCATTATTACCATCAATATCATCATCATCATCACAATCATTATGTTCATCACCATCATCATCACAATCATCTTCATCATTATCACAATCATCATCGTCACCATCTTCATCAATATCACAATCATCATCATCGCCATCATCTTCATCATTATCACAATCATCATCTCCATCATTATCACAAACATCAACCACTTTTATTATTAGCGATATCAATCATAGTCTTCAGAAATGTGCATCTTAAAGCCACACCTCTAATAAGCCACGCCTCCACTCCAGGGTTCCTCCAGGAACCTGTTTCTACATTGAACCACTAAAGGCTCCTCCAAGAACCCCTCTACTAATCGAAGGTGCAAATATGAACCATTTACTAGCAAGGTGTTCGTTGAGGATCAACAGGGGTCCCTTAATGAGCTCCAGGGGTTCCTCAAGTCACCACTAATTCTAAGAGGGTATAGTGCACTACTTTTGCCCAGGGCCCATAGTGCACTACTTTTGCCCAGGGCCCATAGTGCACTACTTTTGCCCAGGGCCCATAGTGCACTACTTTTGCCCAGGGCCCATAGTGCACTACTTTTGCCCAGGGCCCATAGTGCACTACTATCATCATCAGTTACATTCTCATCGTTTCTGTTTATTAAATACTTGTATAGCATTTATTTTCTTTTTGTATAATATGTATCATCCATTTAAATCTTTTTTTACAGAATAAAGTTTAGAATAAAGAAAGAATAAAGTTTAGAATAAAGAAAGAATAAAGAATAAAGTTCAGAAGAAGAATTAACAGCATCAAACTGGGAGAGACAGAAAGAGGTGGTGGAGAGAGAGAGAGGTGGTGATGATGATGATGGAGAGAGGTGGTGATGATGATGATGATGGAGAGAGAGAGAGGTGGTGATGATGGTGATGGAGAGAGAGAGAGGTGGTGATGATGATGATGGAGAGCGAGAGAGGTGGTGATGATGATGATGGAGAGAGAGAGAGGTGGTGATGATGATGATGGAGAGAGAGAGAGGTGGTGATGATGATGATGGAGAGAGAGAGAGGTGGTGATGATGATGATGGAGAGAGAGAGAGGTGGTGATGATGATGATGGAGAGCGAGAGAGGTGGTGATGGTGATGATGGAGAGAGAGAGAGGTGGTGATGATGATGATGGAGAGCGAGAGAGGTGGTGATGATGATGATGGAGAGAGAGAGAGGTGGTGATGATGATGATGGAGAGAGAGAGAGGTGGTGATGATGATGATGGAGAGAGAGAGAGGTGGTGATGATGATGATGGAGAGCGAGAGAGGTGGTGATGGTGATGATGGAGAGAGAGAGAGGTGGTGATGATGATGATGGAGAGCGAGAGAGGTGGTGATGGTGATGATGGAGAGAGAGAGAGGTGGTGATGATGGTGATGATGATGGAGAGAGGTGGTGATGATGATGATGGAGAGAGAGAGAGGTGGTGATGATGATGATGGAGAGCGAGAGAGGTGGTGATGATGATGATGGAGAGCGAGAGAGGTGGTGATGATGATGATGGAGAGAGAGAGAGGTGGTGATGATGATGATGGAGAGAGAGAGAGGTGGTGATGATGGTGATGATGATGGAGAGAGGTGGTGATGATGATGATGGAGAGAGAGAGAGGTGGTGATGGTGATGATGGAGAGCGAGAGAGGTGGTGATGATGATGATGGAGAGAGAGAGAGGTGGTGATGATGATGATGGAGAGAGAGAGAGGTGGTGATGATGATGATGGAGAGAGAGAGAGGTGGTGATGATGATGATGGAGAGCGAGAGAGGTGGTGATGGTGATGATGGAGAGAGAGAGAGGTGGTGATGGTGATGATGGAGAGAGAGAGAGGTGGTGATGATGATGATGGAGAGAGAGAGAGGTGGTGATGATGATGATGGAGAGAGAGAGAGGTGGTGATGATGATGATGGAGAGCGAGAGAGGTGGTGATGATGATGGAGAGAGAGAGAGGTGGTGATGATGATGATGGAGAGCGAGAGAGGTGGTGATGGTGATGATGGAGAGCGAGAGAGGTGGTGATGATGATGATGGAGAGAGAGAGAGGTGGTGATGATGATGATGGAGAGAGGTGGTGATGATGATGATGGAGAGCGAGAGAGGTGGTGATGGTGATGATGGAGAGCGAGAGAGGTGGTGATGGTGATGATGGAGAGAGAGAGAGGTGGTGATGATGATGATGGAGAGAGAGAGGTGGTGATGATGATGATGGAGAGAGAGAGAGGTGGTGATGATGATGATGGAGAGAGAGAGAGGTGGTGATGATGATGATGGAGAGCGAGAGAGGTGGTGATGGTGATGATGGAGAGAGAGAGAGGTGGTGATGATGATGATGATGGAGAGAGAGAGAGGTGGTGATGATGATGATGATGGAGAGAGAGAGAGGTGGTGATGATGATGATGGAGAGAGAGAGAGGTGGTGATGATGATGATGGAGAGAGAGAGAGGTGGTGATGATGATGATGGAGAGCGAGAGGTGGTGATGGTGATGATGGAGAGAGAGAGGTAGTGATGATGGAGAGAGAGAGAGGTGGTGATGATGATGATGGAGAGAGAGAGAGGTGGTGATGATGATGATGGAGAGCGAGAGAGGTGGTGATGGTGATGATGGAGAGAGAGAGAGGTGGTGATGATGATGATGAGAGAGAGAGGTGGTGATGATGGTGATGGAGAGAGAGAGGGGGTGATGATGATGATGGAGAGCGAGAGAGGTGGTGATGATGATGATGGAGAGCGAGAGAGGTGGTGATGGTGATGATGGAGAGAGAGAGAGGTGGTGATGATGATGATGGAGAGAGAGAGAGGTGGTGATGATGATGATGGAGAGAGAGAGAGGTGGTGATGATGATGATGGAGAGCGAGAGAGGTGGTGATGGTGATGATGGAGAGAGAGAGAGGTAGTGATGATGGAGAGAGAGAGAGGTGGTGATAATGATGATGGAGAGAGAGAGAGGTGGTGATGATGGAGAGCGAGAGAGGTGGTGATGGTGATGATGGAGAGAGAGAGGTGGTGATGATGATGATGAGAGAGAGAGGTGGTGATGATGATGGAGAGAGAGAGGTGGTGATGATGATGATGGAGAGCGAGAGAGGTGGTGATGGTGATGATGGAGAGAGAGAGAGGTGGTGATGATGATGATGGAGAGAGAGAGAGGTGGTGATGATGGTGATGATGATGGAGAGAGGTGGTGATGATGATGATGGAGAGAGAGAGGTGGTGATGATGATGATGGAGAGCGAGAGAGGTGGTGATGATGATGATGGAGAGAGAGAGAGGTGGTGATGATGATGATGGAGAGAGAGAGAGGTGGTGATGATGATGATGGAGAGCGAGAGAGGTGGTGATGATGATGGAGAGAGAGAGAGGTGGTGATGATGATGATGGAGAGCGAGAGAGGTGGTGATGATGATGATGGAGAGAGAGAGGTGGTGATGATGATGGAGAGCGAGAGAGGTGGTGATGATGATGATGGAGAGAGGTGGTGATGATGATGATGGAGAGCGAGAGAGGTGGTGATGGTGATGATGGAGAGCGAGAGAGGTGGTGATGGTGATGATGGAGAGCGAGAGAGGTGGTGATGATGATGATGGAGAGAGAGAGAGGTGGTGATGATGATGATGGAGAGAGAGAGAGGTGGTGATGATGATGATGGAGAGAGAGAGAGGTGGTGATGATGATGATGGAGAGCGAGAGAGGTGGTGATGGTGATGATGGAGAGAGAGAGAGGTGGTGATGATGATGATGATGGAGAGAGAGAGAGGTGGTGATGATGATGATGATGGAGAGAGAGAGAGGTGGTGATGATGATGATGGAGAGAGAGAGAGGTGGTGATGATGATGATGGAGAGAGAGAGAGGTGGTGATGATGATGATGGAGAGCGAGAGGTGGTGATGGTGATGATGGAGAGAGAGAGAGGTAGTGATGATGGAGAGAGAGAGAGGTGGTGATGATGATGATGGAGAGAGAGAGAGGTGGTGATGATGATGATGGAGAGCGAGAGAGGTGGTGATGGTGATGATGGAGAGAGAGAGAGGTGGTGATGATGATGATGAGAGAGAGAGGTGGTGATGATGGTGATGGAGAGAGAGAGAGGTGGTGATGATGATGATGGAGAGCGAGAGAGGTGGTGATGATGATGATGGAGAGCGAGAGAGGTGGTGATGGTGATGATGGAGAGAGAGAGAGGTGGTGATGATGATGATGGAGAGAGAGAGAGGTGGTGATGATGATGATGGAGAGAGAGAGAGGTGGTGATGATGATGATGGAGAGCGAGAGAGGTGGTGATGGTGATGATGGAGAGAGAGAGAGGTAGTGATGATGGAGAGAGAGAGAGGTGGTGATAATGATGATGGAGAGAGAGAGAGGTGGTGATGATGATGATGGAGAGCGAGAGAGGTGGTGATGGTGATGATGGAGAGAGAGAGGTGGTGATGATGATGATGAGAGAGAGAGGTGGTGATGATGATGGAGAGAGAGAGAGGTGGTGATGATGATGATGGAGAGCGAGAGAGGTGGTGATGGTGATGATGGAGAGAGAGAGAGGTGGTGATGATGATGATGGAGAGAGAGAGAGGTGGTGATGATGGTGATGATGATGGAGAGAGGTGGTGATGATGATGATGGAGAGAGAGAGGTGGTGATGATGATGATGGAGAGCGAGAGAGGTGGTGATGATGATGATGGAGAGAGAGAGAGGTGGTGATGATGATGATGGAGAGAGAGAGAGGTGATGATGGTGATGATGAGGTGGTGATGATGATGATGGAGAGAGAGAGAGGTGGTGATGATGATGATGGAGAGAGAGAGAGGTGGTGATGATGATGATGGAGAGCGAGAGAGGTGGTGATGATGATGATGGAGAGAGAGAGAGGTGGTGATGATGATGATGGAGAGAGAGAGAGGTGGTGATGATGATGATGGAGAGAGAGAGAGGTGGTGATGATGATGATGGAGAGCGAGAGAGGTGGTGATGGTGATGATGAGAGAGAGAGAGAGGTGGTGATGATGATGGAGAGAGAGAGAGGTGGTGATGGTGATGATGGAGAGAGAGAGAGGTGGTGATGATGATGATGGAGAGAGAGAGGTGGTGATGATGGTGATGATGATGGAGAGAGGTGGTGATGATGATGATGGAGAGAGAGAGAGGTGGTGATGATGATGATGGAGAGCGAGAGAGGTGGTGATGATGATGATGGAGAGCGAGGTGGTGATGATGGTGATGATGGAGAGAGAGAGGTGGTGATGGTGATGATGGAGAGAGAGAGAGGTGGGTGATGATGGTGATGGAGAGAGAGAGAGGTGGTGATGATGGTGATGGAGAGAGAGAGAGGTGGTGATGATGATGATGGAGAGAGAGAGAGGTGGTGATGATGATGATGGAGAGAGAGAGAGGTGGTGATGATGGTGATGATGATGGGAGAGATGATGATGAGAGAGGTGGTGATGGTGATGATGGAGAGCGAGAGAGGTGGTGATGATGATGATGGAGAGAGAGAGAGGTGGTGATGATGATGATGGAGAGAGAGAGAGGTGGTGATGATGATGATGGAGAGAGAGAGAGGTGGTGATGATGATGATGGAGAGCGAGAGAGGTGGTGATGATGATGATGGAGAGAGAGAGAGGTGGTGATGATGATGATGGAGAGAGAGAGAGGTGGTGATGATGATGATGGAGAGAGGTGGTGATGATGATGATGGAGTGAGAGAGGTGGTGATGATGATGGGAGAGAGAGAGGTGGTGATGATGGTGATGATGATGGAGAGGTGGTGATGATGATGATGATGGAGAGAGAGAGGTGGTGATGATGATGATGGAGAGAGAGGTGGTGATGATGATGATGGAGAGAGAGAGAGTTGGTGATGATGATGATGGAGAGCGAGAGAGGTGGTGATGATGATGATGGAGAGAGAGAGAGGTGGTGATGATGATGATGGAGAGCGAGAGAGGTGGTGATGATGATGATGGAGAGAGAGAGAGGTGGTGATGATGATGATGGAGAGAGAGAGAGGTGGTGATGATGATGATGAGAGAGAGAGAGGTGGTGATGATGGTGATGGAGAGAGAGAGAGTGGTGATGATGATGATGGAGAGAGAGAGAGATGATGGTGATGATGATGAGGTGGTGATGATGATGAGAGAGAGAGAGGTGGTGATGATGATGATGATGATGATGATGATGGAGAGCGAGAGAGGTGGTGATGATGATGATGATGAGAGGAGAGAGGTGGTGATGATGGTGATGGAGAGAGAGAGAGGTGGTGATGATGATGGAGAGAGAGAGAGGTGGTGATGATGATGATGAGGTGGTGATGATGATGATGATGGAGAGAGAGAGGTGGTGATGATGATGGAGAGAGAGAGGTGGTGATGATGGTGATGGAGAGAGAGAGGTGGTGATGATGATGATGGAGAGAGAGAGAGGTGGTGATGATGATGATGGAGAGAGAGAGAGGTGGTGATGATGATGATGATGAGGAGAGAGGTGGTGAGGATGCTGATGATGATGGAGAGAGAGAGAGGTGGTGATGATGATGATGGAGAGAGAGAGAGGTGGTGATGATGATGATGGAGAGCGAGAGAGGTGGTGATGATGATGATGGAGAGCGAGAGAGGTGGTGATGATGATGATGGAGAGAGAGAGAGGTGGTGATGATGGTGATGATGATGGAGAGAGGTGGTGATGATGATGATGATGGAGAGAGAGAGAGGTGGTGATGATGATGATGGAGAGCGAGAGAGGTGGTGATGATGATGATGGAGAGAGAGAGAGTTGGTGATGATGATGATGGAGAGCGAGAGAGGTGGTGATGATGATGATGGAGAGAGAGAGAGGTGGTGATGATGATGATGGAGAGCGAGAGAGGTGGTGATGATGATGATGGAGAGAGAGAGAGGTGGTGATGATGATGATGGAGAGAGAGAGGTGGTGATGATGATGATGGAGAGAGAGAGAGGTGGTGATGATGGTGATGGAGAGAGAGAGAGAGGTGGTGATGATGATGATGGAGAGAGAGAGAGGTGGTGATGATGGTGATGATGATGGAGAGAGGTGGTGATGATGATGATGGAGAGAGAAGAGGTGGTGATGATGATGATGGAGAGCGAGAGAGGTGGTGATGATGATGATGGAGAGAGAGAGAGGAACTGATGATGATGATGATGATGAGAGAGAGAGAGGTGGTGATGAACTGATGGAGAGAGAGAGAGGTGGTGATGATGATGGAGAGAGAGAGAGGTGGTGATGATGATGGAGAGAGAGAGAGGTGGATGATGATGATGATGATGGATGGAGAGAGAGAGGTGGTGATGATGGTGATGGAGAGAGAGAGAGGTGGTGATGATGGTGATATGATGATGGAGATGAGGTGATGATGATGATGATGGAGAGAGAGAGAGGTGGTGATGATGATGATGGAGACTATGAGGTGGTGATGATGATGATGGAGAGCCTGAGAAGGTGGTGATGATGATGATGGAGAGAGAGAGAGGTGGTGATGATGATGATGATGATGGATGATGGAGAGAGAGAGAGGTGGTGATGATGATGATGGAGAGCGAGAGAGGTGGTGATGATGATGATGGAGAGGAGAGAGGTGGTGATGATGATGATGGAGAGAACTGGTGATGATGATGATGGAGATGATGAGAGAGGTGGTGATGATGATGATGATGGAGAGAGAGAGAGGTGGTGATGATGATGATGGAGAGCGAGAGAGGTGGTGATGATGATGATGAGAGAGAGAGAGGTGGTGATGATGATGATGATGATGGGATGATGGCCTGATGACTGACTGGAGAGAGGTGGTGATGATGATGATGGAGAGAGAGAGAGGTGGTGATGATGATGGAGAACTAGGTGGTGATGATGATGATGGAGAGCTGACTGACTAGGTGGTGATGATGATGATGATGAGAGAGAGAGGTGGTGATGATGATGATGGGACTGATGATGATGATGATGAGAGAGGTGGTGATGATGATGATGGGATGATGGATGATGAGAGATGGAGAGAAGAGGTGGTGATGATGATGATGATGGAGAGAGAGAGGTGGTGATGATGGTGATGATGATGATGATGGACTGAGATGGAGAGAGGTGGTGATGATGATGATGAGAGAGGTGGTGATGAACTACTGGAGAGAGAGGTGGAGGATGATGATGATGATGATGGAGAGAAGAGGTGACTGATGATGATGATGGAGAGAGAGAGGAACCCTGACTGATGATGATGAGGATGAGATGATGATGATGATGATGGAGAGAGCCCTGAGGTGGTGATGATGATGATGGAGAACTATGAGGTGGTGATGATGATGATGAGAGAGAGAGGTGGAACTGACTGGTGATGATGATGAGGATGATGATGATGATGGAGAGAGAGAGAGGTGGTGATGATGATGATGGAGAGAGAGAGAGGTGGTGATGATGATGATGGGAAGAGAGGTGGTGATGATGATGATGAGAGAGAGAGGTGGTGATGATGATGATGGGAACTATGATGATGATGATGGATGAGAGGTGGTGATGATGATGGTGAACTGGATGATGATGAGAGAGGTGGTGATGATGATGATGGGAACTATGAGAGAGGTGATGATGATGATGGAGCCCTGACTGAACTGGGATGATGATGATGAGATGATGAGAGGAGGTGATGATGATGATGGGAAGAGAGAGGTGATGATGATGAGAGGATGATGAATGATGGGAAGAGAGGTGGTGATGATGATGATGGACCCTGACTGAACTACTGGGAACTATGATGATGATGATGAGAGGAGAGGTGACTGATGATGATGGGAACTATGAGGTGGTGATGATGATGATGGAGAGAGAGAAGAGGTGGTGATGATGATGATGATGAGATGAGAGAGGTGGTGAACTATGGGAACTATGATGATGATGATGGAGAGAGAGAGGTGACTGAATGATGATGATGGAGACTGATGATGATGATGATGGAGAGAGAGAGAGGTGATGAATGATGATGGAGAGATGATGAGAGGTGGTGATGATGATGGAGAGGGAACTATGGTGATGATGATGATGATGGAGGAGCCCTGACTGAACTACTGGGAACTATGAGAGAGGTGGTGATGATGATGATGAACTAGAGAGAACTATGATGATGATGGAGAGAGATGGTGATGATGATGATGGAGAGAGGAGAGGTGATGATGATGATGGAGAGAGAGAGAGGTGGTGATGGTGATGATGATGAGAGAGAGAGAGGTGGTGATGATGATGATGGAGAACTAGAGAGGTGGTGATGATGATGATGATGATGGAGAGAGGTGGTGATGATGATGATGATGGGAGAGAGATGGTGATGATGATGATGATGATGATGATGAGAGAGAGAACTAGGTGGGAATGATGATGATGATGATGAGAGAGATGATGATGATGATGATGAAGAGAGAGAGGTGATGATGATGATGATGATGAGAGGTGGTGATGATGATGATGGAGAGAGAGAGAGGTGGTGATGATGATGATGGAGAGCGAGAGAGGTGGTGATGATGATGGACTGATGATGATGAGAGAGAGAGGTGGTGATGATGATGATGGAGGAAGAGAGGTGGTGATGATGATGATGGGAGAGAGAGAGAGGTGGTGATGATGATGATGATGAGAGAGAGAGGTGGTGATGATGATGATGGAGAGATGATGATGATGAGGTGGTGATGATGATGATGAAGAGAGAGAACTATGATGATGATGATGGAGAGAGAGAGAGGAGACTGATGACTGATGGGAACTATGATGATGATGATGATGAGAGAGAGAGAGGTGGTGATGATGATGATGATGAGAGAGAGAGGTGTGATGATGATGATGATGATGATGATGATGATGATGAGAGAGAGCCCTGACTGAACTACTGGGATGATGATGATGATGATGATGAGAGAGAGAGGTGAACTACTGATGATGATGATGATGAGAGAGAGACTGTGGGTGATGATGATGATGATGAGAGAGAGAGAGGTGGTGATGATGATGATGGAGAGAGAGAGAGGTGGTGATGATGATGATGGAGAGCCCTGAGACTACTGGGGTGATGATGATGATGATGATGATGAGAGAGAGAGGTGGTGATGATGAACAGATGATGATGATGATGATGATGGAGAGAGAGGTGGTGATGATGGTGATGTGGATGATGATGATGATGAGAGAGAGAGAGGATGATGATGATGAGAGGAGAGATGGATGATGATGATGATGGGATGATGATGAGGATGATGATGAGAGGAACCCTGATGAATGATGGGAGATGATGATGAGAGAGGTGGTGATGATGATGATGGAGAGCTGAGAGAGGTGAACTATGATGATGATGATGGATGATGAGAGAGAGGAGGTGATGATGATGATGGAGAGATGATGATGATGATGAGAGAGGAGGTGACTGATGATGATGGGAGAGAGAGAGAGGTGATGATGATGATGGAGAGAGAACTACTGGGATGATGATGATGATGATGATGATGGAGACTGGGATGATGATGATGAGAGATGTGATGATGATGATGGGGACTATGATGAGGTGATGATGATGATGATGGAGAGGGAACTATGATGATGATGATGATGGAGACTGAACTAGGTGGTGATGATGATGATGAGAGAGAGAGAGGTGGTGATGATGATGATGGAGAAGGTGATGATGATGATGATGAGGTGATGATGATGATGATGGAGAGACTGAAGAGGTGGTGACTGATGATGATGATGATGAGAGGAGATGATGATGATGTGTGTGGGTGATGATGATGGAACTATGATGATGATGATGATGAGAGAGCCCGAGACTGGTGATGATGATGATGGAGGAGAGAGAGAGGGAACTATGATGATGATGGAGAGAGGAGAGGTGACTGAACTGATGGGAACTATGATGATGATGATGAGAGAGGAGGTGACTGATGATGATGATGGAGAGAGAGGTGGGAACTGATGATGATGATGATGAGAGGTGGTGATGATGATGATGGGAGAGAGAGAGAGGTATGATGATGATGATGAGAGAGAGAGGTGGGTGATGATGATGAGAGAGAGAGGAACTATGATGATGATGATGGAGAGAGAGACTACTGGGAACTATGATGATGATGATGGAGAGAGAGAGAGGTGGTGAACTATGATGATGATGAGAGATGGTGATGATGATGAGATGATGAGAGGTGGTGATGATGATGATGGGAACTATGATGGTGATGATGATGATAGGATGGAGAGCGAGAGAGGAACTATGATGATGATGATGGAGAGGAGAGAGGTGGTGATGATGATGATGAGAGGAGAGCTGATGATGATGGAGAGAGAGAGAGGTGGTGATGATGATGATGATGATGAGAGAGAGAGGAGGTGATGATGATGATGATGGAGAGAGATGAGGTGGTGATGATGATGATGGAGAGCGAGAGAGGTGGTGATGATGATGATGGATGATGAGAGAGAGGTGGTGATGATGATGATGGAGAGAGAGAGAGGTGATGATGATGATGAGATGGTGATGATGATGATGGAGAGAGAGAGAGGTGGTGATGATGATGATGATGGAGAGAGAGAGAGGTGGTGATGATGATGATGGAGAGAGAGGCCCTGACTGAATGATGGAGAGACTATGGTGATGATGATGATGAGAGAGAGAGAGGTGGGTGATGATGATGATGATGATGATGAGAGAGAGAGGTGGTGATGATGATGATGGAGAGAGAGAACTATGGTGATGATGATGATGGAGGAGAGAGGTGGTGATGATGATGATGGAACTAGATGATGATGATGATGAGAGAGAGAGAGGTGGTGATGATGATGATGAGAGAGGTGGTGATGATGATGATGGAGGAGCCCTGAGAACTACTGGTGATGATGATGATGATGAGAGAGAGAGGTGGTGATGATGATGATGAGATGAGAGAGAGGGTGATGATGGTGATGGAGAGAGAGAGAGGTGGTGATGATGATGATGGAGAGAGAGAGAGGTGATGAATGATGATGGGAGATGATGATGATGATGATGAGAGAGAGGTGGTGATGATGATGATGATGAGAGAGGTGGTGATGATGATGATGGAGAGCTATGAGAGAGGTGGTGATGATGATGATGATGGAGACTAGAACTGGTGATGATGATGATGATGGAGAGAGAGAGAGGTGGGAACTATGATGGAGATGAGAGAGAGGTGGTGACTGATGATGGGAACTATGATGATGATGATGAGAGAGAGGTGGTGATGATGATGATGATGATGATGATGGAGAGAGAGGTGGTGATGAACTATGGGAACTATGATGATGATGATGATGGAGAGGAAGGTGGTGATGATGATGATGGAGAGAGACTGAGGTGGTGATGATGATGATGGAGAGAGAGAGACTGAACTGATGGGATGATGATGGAGAGAGGTGGGATGATGATGATGAACTACTGGGAACTATGATGATGATGAGAGAGAGAGGTGGTGATGATGATGATGGAGAGCGAGAGAGGTATGATGATGATGATGAGAGAGAGCCCTGACTGAACTACTGGGAACTATGATGATGATGATGAGAGGAGCCCTGACTGACTGGAGAGAGGTGGTGATGATGATGATGGAGAGAGAGAGGTGGTGACTGAACTGATGGGAAGAGAGAGGTGGTGATGATGATGATGGAGAGAGAGAGAGGTGGTGATGATGATGATGATGAGAGAGAGAGAGGTGGTGATGACTGATGATGGAAGAGAGAGAGGATGATGATGATGATGGAGAGAGACTGGGTGGTGATGATGATGATGGTGAGAGAGGTGGTGATGATGATGATGGAGAGCCTGAGAGAGGTGGTGATGATGATGATGGAGAGAGAGAGAGGTGGTGATGAATGATGGGAAGAGAGGTGATGATGATGATGATGAGAGAGAGACCTGACTGACTGATGGGAACTATGATGATGATGATGATGATGAGAGGAGAGAGGTGACTGAACTGATGGGAACTATGATGATGATGATGATGGAGAGACTAGAGAGGTGGTGATGATGATGATGAGATGAGAGAGGTGGTGACTGAACTGATGATGGAGAGAGAGATGATGATGATGATGATGGATGAGAGAGAGGTGGTGATGATGATGATGGAGACTATGATGATGATGATGATGATGATGATGGAGCCCTGAGAAGGTGGGAATGATGATGATGATGGAGAGGAGAGAAGGTGGTGATGAGAGAACTATGATGATGATGATGATGGAGAGAGAGAGAGGTGGTGATGATGATGATGGAGAAGAGATGATGATGATGATGATGATGATGGACTACTGAGAACTATGATGATGATGATGATGATGGAGAGAGAGAGAGGTGGGATGATGATGATGGAGGAACCCTGACTGAACTACTGGGAACTATGATGATGATGATGATGGAGAGAGAGAGAGGTGGTGATGATGATGATGGAGAGAGAGAGGTGGTGATGATGATGATGGGAGCGAGAGATGTGATGATGGAGAGGAGAGAGGTGGTGATGATGATGATGATGAGAGAGAGAGAGAGGAACTATGATGATGATGATGGTGATGACTGATGAGAGAGAGGTGGTGATGATGATGATGGAGCCCTGATGATGATGATAGAGGAACTATGATGATGATGATGATGATGAGAGAGAGGTGGTGACTGATGATGATGGGACTATGATGAGGTGATGATGATGATGATGGAGAGACTGAAGAGGTGGTGATGATGATGATGGAGAGAGAGAGAGGTGGTGACTGAATGATGGAGAACTATGATGAGATGGTGATGATGAGATGGAGAGAGAGAACTGACTGGGAAGAGAGAGAGATGATGATGATGATGATGAGAGAGAGACTGATGATGATGATGGGAACTATGATGATGATGTGATGGAGGAGCCCTGACTGAACTACTGGGACTGATGATGATGATGATGATGATGATGATGGAGAGAGAGGAGGTGGTGATGATGATGATGACTGAACTAGGTGGTGACTATGATGATGATGAGAGAGAGAGGTGGTGATGATGGGAACTATGATGATGATGATGAGAGGAACCCTGACTGAACTATGATGATGGAACTATGACTGACTGATGGGAACTATGATGATGATGAGAGAGCCCTGACTGAACTACTGGGAACTATGATGATGATGAGGGGAGAGAGGTGGGATGACTGAACTGAGACTGATGATGGAGAGAGGGAACTATGATGATGATGATGATGAGATGAGAGGAACCCTGACTGACTGACTGGGAACTATGATGAGGATGATGATGATGATGAGCCCTGACTGAAGGTGGATGAACTATGATGATGATGATGAGAGAGAGGAGTGATGACTGATGATGATGGAGAGAGAGAGGTGGTGATGATGATGATGGTGAATGATGGAGAACTATGATGAGGTGATGATGATGATGATGGAGAGCGAGAGAGGTGTGTGATGATGATGGAGAGAGAGAGGTGGTGACTATGATGATGATGATGATGGAGAGAGAGAGGTGACTGACTGATGATGGAGACGAGAGAGGTGGTGATGATGATGATGGAGAGAAGAGAGGTGGTGATGATGATGATGATGGAGGAGCCCTGACTGAACTAGAGAACTATGATGATGATGATGATGAGAGAGAGAGGTGGTGATGATGAATGATGGAGAGAGAGAGAGGTGGTGATGATGATGATGATGATGATGATGAGAGAGGCCCTGGTGGTGATGATGATGATGATGAGAGAACCCTGAGAGAGGTGGGAACTATGATGATGATGATGATGATGATGATGATGATGGGAACAGAGGAGGTGATGATGATGACTGAGAGGTGGTGATGATGATGATGAGGAACCCTGACTGAACTACTGGGAACTATGGTGATGATGATGAGAGGAGGACCCTGACTGAACTACTGGGAACTATGATGATGATGATGAGAGAGAGACCCTGACTGAACTATGGGAAGAGAGGTGGTGATGATGATGATGGAGAGAGAGAGGTGGTGATGATGATGATGGAGAGAGAGAGACTGATGATGGTGATGGGAACTATGATGATGATGATGAGAGAGAGAGGTGGACTGAACTACTGGGAACTAGGTGGTGATGATGATGATGGAGAGAGACTGAAGGTGGGAACTATGATGATGATGAGGGCCTGATGAATGGAGGAGAACTATGATGATGATGATGAGAGAGAGAGGTGGTGATGATGACTGATGGAGAAGAGATGGTGATGATGATGATGACTGATGATGGGAGAGAGAGAGGAGGATGATGATGAGAGGGCCTGACTGATGATGATGATGATGAGAGAGAGAGGTGGTGATGATGGACTGATGGAGAAGAGAGGTGATGATGATGATGATGAGACTGAGAGAGAGGTATGATGATGATGATGAGAGAGAGAGGGTGGTGATGATGAGAGGTATGATGATGATGATGGAGAGAGAGAGGTGGTGATGATGATGATGATGATGATGAGAGAGAGAGGTGGTGATGATGGAACTGATGGATGATGAGAGAGAGAGGTGGTGATGATGATGAACTATGATGATGATGATGGAGAGAGGTGGTGATGATGACTGATGGAGAGAGATGAGGATGGTGATGATGATGATGGAGAGCGAGAGAGGTGGTGATGATGATGATGAGAGAGAGAGAGGTGGTGATGATGATGATGATGATGATGAGAGAGAGAGGTGGTGATGAATGATGGAGAGAGAGAGAGGTGGTGATGATGATGATGGAGAGAGAGAGAGGTGGTGAACTGATGATGATGGAGAGAGAGATGATGAGATGGTGGTGATGATGATGATGGAGGAGAGAGATGGTGATGATGATGATGGAGAGAGAGAGTGGTGATGAATGATGGAGAGGAGAGAGGTGGTGATGATGATGATGAGAGAGAGAGAGGTGGTGATGATGATGATGGAGAACTATGAGAGAGGTGGTGATGATGATGATGGAGAGCGAGAGAGGTGGTGAACTACTGGGAACTATGATGATGATGATGATGAGAGAGAGAGAGGTGGTGATGAACTATGGAGAGGTGATGATGATGATGAGAGAGAGAGGTGACTGATGATGATGGAGAACTATGAGGTGGTGATGATGATGAGAGAGAGAGAGGTGGTGATGATGATGATGAGAGATGATGAGAGGTGGTGATGATGATGATGGGAGAGAGATGATGATGATGATGGATGATGGCTGAAGACTGGGAACTATGATGATGATGATGGAGAGAGAGAGTGGTGATGATGATGATGATGATGATGATGATGAGAGGAGGTGACTGAACTACTGGGAACTATGATGATGATGATGATGAGAGGAGAGGTGGTGACTGAACTACTGGGAACTATGATGATGATGATGATGGAGAGACTGAAGAGGTGGGAACTATGATGATGATGATGAGAGAGAGGTGGTGATGATGATGATGGGAGAACTAGGTGGTGATGATGATGATGGAGAGAGGAGAGGTGGTGATGATGATGATGGGAGATGAGAGAGGTGGTGATGATGATGATGAAGGAGGGAGGTGATGATGATGATGATGATGGAGGAGGTGGTGATGATGGACTGGGAACTATGGTGATGATGATGGAGAGATGACTGAAGAGGTGGGAACTGATGATGATGATGAGAGGAGGTGGTGATGATGATGATGGAGCACTAGAGAGGTGGTGATGATGATGATGGAGAGAGGAGGTATGATGATGATGATGGATGAGAGAGAGGATGATGATGACTAGAGGTGATGATGATGATGGAGAGAACTATGAGGTGATGATGATGATGATGGACTGGAGAGAGGTGGTGATGATGATGATGGGACCCTGATGAACTATGGGAGAGGATGGTGATGATGATGATGGACCCTGACTGAACTGGTGGAACTATGATGATGATGATGGAGAGAGAGGTGGTGATGATGAATGGACTGGGAACTATGATGATGATGATGATGGAGAGGAGGTGACTGATGATGATGATGATGATGAGAGAGGTGGTGATGATGATGATGGAGAGAGAGAGAGGTGGTGATGATGATGATGGAGAGAGAGAGGTGGTGATGATGATGATGGAGAGAGAGAGAGGTGGTGATGAACTATGATGATGGACTGATGATGGGAGAGAGGTGGATGATGATGATGATGATGGAGAGAGAGAGAGGTGGTGATGATGATGATGGAGAGAGAGAGGTGGTGATGATGGTGATGGAGAGAGAGAGAGAGGTGGTGATGACTGATGGGACTGATGATGATGATGGAGAGAGAGAGGTGGTGATGATGATGATGGAGAGAGAGAGGTGGTGATGATGATGATGGAGAGAGAGAAGGTGGTGATGATGATGATGGAGAGAGAGAGAGGTGGTGATGATGATGATGGAGAGATGAGAGAGGTGGTGATGATGATGACTAGGGGAACTATGATGATGATGATGGGAGAGACTGAACTAGGTGGAACTATGATGATGATGGAGATGAGAGAGGTGGTGATGATGATGATGGAGAGAAGAGAGGTGGTGATGATGATGATGAGGAGAGACTGACTAGAGGTGGTGAATGATGATGGAGAGAGAGAGAGGTGGTGATGATGATGATGGAGAGGAGAAGGTGGTGATGATGATGATGAACCCTGAGAGAGAGAACTGGTGATGATGATGATGAGAGAGAGAGAGGAGGTGATGATGGGAAGAGCCCAGAGGTGATGATGATGAGACTGAGAGGTGGTGATGATGATGATGGCCTGAGAGAGAGACTAGGTGGTGATGATGATGATGGAGAGAGAGAGAGGTGGTGATGATGATGGGAGACTATGAGGTGGTGATGATGATGATGGAGAGCCTGAGAAGGTGGTGATGATGATGATGAGAGAGAGAGAGGTGAACTGATGATGATGATGATGATGGAGAGAGACTGAGGTGGTGATGATGATGATGAGAGAGAGAGAGGTGGTGATGATGATGATGGACTGGGAACATGATGATGATGATGATGATGATGATGAGAGGAACCTGATGAATGATGGGAACTATGATGAGGTGATGATGATGATGATGAACTGATGGGAACTATGATGATGATGATGATGACCCTGATGACTGATGAATGATGATGATGATGATGATGATGATGATGATGATGGAGAGAACTATGATGATGGGATGATGATGATGATGGAGGAAGAGGTGGTGACTATGATGATGGAGATGAGAGAGGGGTGACTGAATGACTGGGAACTATGATGAGGTGATGATGATGATGAGGAGAGACTGAGAGGTGGGACTGATGATGATGATGGAGAGAGCCCTGACTGAATGATGGAGAGAGAGTGGTGATGATGATGATGATGATGAGAGAGAGAGGTGGTGATGACTGATGATGAGGAAGAGAGGTGGTGATGATGATGATGGAGAGCGAGAGAGGTGGTGATGATGATGATGGAGAAGAGGTGATGTGATGGATGATGATGATGATGATGAGATGAGAGAGGTGGTGATGATGATGATGGAGGAAGAGGTGATGATGATGATGATGGAGAGAGAGAGAGGTGGAACTGATGATGATGATGGAGAGAGAGAGAGGTGGTGATGATGATGATGGAGAGCTGACTGAAGGTGGTGATGATGATGATGGAGATGAGGTGGTGATGATGATGATGGAGAAGAGAGGTGGTGATGATGATGATGGAGGAAGAGGTGGTGATGATGATGATGGAGAGAGAGACCCTGACTGAACTACTGGGAATGATGATGATGATGATGGAGAGCCCTGAGAGAGGTGGTGATGATGATGATGGAGAGAGAGAGAGGTATGGTGATGATGATGATGGGAGAGAGAGAGGTGGTGATGATGATGATGGAGAGAGAGAGAGGTGACTGATGATGATGGAGAAGATGATGATGATGATGATGGAGAGAGGTGGTGATGATGATGATGGAGAGAGAGATGGTGATGATGATGATGAGAGAGAGAGAGGTGGTGATGAACTATGGTGATGATGATGATGATGATGATGATGATGAGAGAGAGAGAGGTGACTGAACTGAGGAACTATGATGATGATGATGAGAGAGAGAGAGGTGCCCTGACTGATGAGAGGTGATGATGATGATGATGGAGAGAGAGAGTGGTGATGATGATGATGGAGAGAGAGAGAGGTGATGATGATGATGGTGCCCTGACTGAAGAGATGAGAGGTGATGATGATGATGATGAAGAGAGAGGTGGTGATGATGATGATGGAGAGCTGAGACTAGAGGTGGTGATGATGATGATGGAGAGAGAGAGAGGTGACTGGTGGATGATGATGATGATGATGATGAGAGAGAGAGACCCTGACTGAATGATGGAGAGAGAACTATGATGATGATGATGGAGAGACTGAGAGGTGGTGATGATGATGATGGAGATGAGAGAGGTGGTGATGAATGATGGAGAACTATGAGATGATGATGATGATGAGAGAGAGCCCTGATGAACTACTGGGAAGAGAGAGATGATGATGATGATGATGGAGAGAGAGAGAGGTGACTGAACTGATGGAGGAGAGAGGTGGTGATGATGATGATGGAGAGAGAGAGGTGGTGATGATGATGATGGAGAGCGAGAGAGGTGGTGATGATGATGATGGAGAGAGAGACTGAACTACTGGGAACTATGATGATGATGATGATGATGGGAGAGAGGTGGTGATGAACTATGGATGAGAGAGAGAGGTGGTGATGATGATGATGAGAGAGAGAGAGGTGGGTGACTGATGATGATGATGATGAGATGGAGAGAACTACTGGGATGATGATGATGGGAGGAGAGACTGAGATGATGGGAACTATGATGATGATGATGATGATGATGAGAGAGAGAGAGACTGGTGGGTGATGATGATGATGATGAGAGGAGCCCTGAGAGAGGTGGTGATGATGATGATGGAGAGAGAGAGAGGTGGTGATGATGATGATGGAGAGAGAGAGAGGTGGTGATGATGATGATGGAGAGAGAGAGAGGTGGTGATGATGATGATGGAGAGAGAGAGAGGTGGTGATGATGATGGAGAGAGAGAGAACTGATGATGATGATGATGATGATGATGATGGAGAGAGAGAGAGGTGGTGATGATGATGATGGAGAGAGAGAGAGGTGGGAACTGATGATGATGATGATGAGAGAGAGGTGGTGATGATGATGATGGAGAAGAGAGGTGGTGATGATGATGATGGAGAGACTGAAGACTGGGAACTATGATGATGATGATGAGGTGGTGATGATGGAGAGAGGATGATGATGATGGAGAGAGAGAGAGGTGGTGATGATGATGATGAGGTGGTGATGATGATGATGGAGAGAGAGAGAGGTGGTGATGATGATGATGGATGAGGAGAGAGGTGGTGATGATGATGATGGAAGAGAGAGAGGTGGTGATGATGATGATGGAGAGATGAGAGAGGTGGTGATGATGATGATGGAGAACTAGAGAGGTGGTGATGATGATGATGGAGAGCGAGAGAGGTGGTGATGATGATGATGGAGAGAGAGACCCTGACTGAACTGGGTGATGATGATGATGGATGAGAGAGAGACCCTGACTGAACTACTGGGAACTATGATGATGATGATGGAGAGGAGCCCTGATGATGGAAGAGAGAGGTGGTGATGATGATGATGATGAGAGAGAGGTGGTGATGATGATGATGGAGAGAGAGAGAGGTGGTGATGATGATGATGGAGAGAGAGAAGGTGGTGATGATGATGATGATGAGAGAGAGAGAGGTGGTGATGAACTGATGGAGAGAGAGAGAGGTGGTGATGATGATGATGATGAGAGAGGAGGATGATGATGATAGAGGAGAGATGATGATGATGATGGAGAGAGAGAGAGGTGGTGATGATGATGATGGAGAGCGAGAGAGGTGGTGATGATGATGATGGAGAGAGAGAGAGGTGGTGATGATGATGATGATGAGAGAGATGATGATGATGGGATGGAGATGAGAGAGAGGTGGTGATGATGATGATGGGACGAGAGAGGTGATGATGATGATGATGGAGAGAGAGAGAGGTGGTGATGATGATGATGATGATGAGAGAGAGGTGGTGATGATGATGATGGAGAGAAGAGAGGTGGTGATGATGAGAGTGATGGAGATGGAGAGAGAGATGATGGTGATGATGATGATGACCCTGAGAGAGAGAGGTGGTGATGATGATGATGAGAGGAGAGAGGTGGTGATGATGATGATGATGATGAGAGAGGTGGTGATGATGATGATGGAGAGAGAGAGAGGTGGTGATGATGATGGACCCTGATGGACTGGGAAGATGATGATGGTGATGATGATGATGGAGAGAGAGAGAGGTGGTGATGATGATGATGGAGGAGAGAGAGAGGTGGTGATGATGGATGGAGAGAGAGAGAGGTGGTGATGATGATGATGGAGAGAGAGAGAGGTGGTGATGATGATGATGATGGAGAGAGGAGAGGTGGTGATGATGATGATGAGAGAGAGAGAGGTGGTGATGATGATGATGGAGAAGAGAGAGGTGGTGATGATGATGATGGAGAGAGAGAGGTGGTGATGGTGACTGATGGATGAGAGGATGATGATGATGATGATGGAGACTGGAGAGAGAGGTGGTGATGATGATGATGGAGAGAGAGAGAGGTGGTGATGATGATGATGGAGAGAGAGAGAGGTGGTGATGATGATGATGGAGAGAGAGAGAGGTGGTGATGATGATGGAAGAGAGGGAGGTGATGATGATGATGATGAGAGAGAGAGAGGTGGTGATGACTGGGAATGATGATGAGAGATGTGGTGATGATGATGATGGAGACTGGGAGGTGGTGATGATGATGAGGGAACCCTGACTGAAGACTGGGTGGTGATGATGATGATGGAGAGAGAGAGGTGGTGATGATGATGATGGAGAGAGAGAGGTGGTGATGATGATGATGGAGAGCGAAGAGGTGATGTGATGATGGAGAGCGAGAGAGGAACCCTGACTGAACTACTGGAGAGGAAGGTGGTGATGATGATGATGGAGGAGCCCTGAGAAGAGGTGGGAATGATGATGATGGAGAGAGAGAGTGATGATGACTGATGATGATGATGATGATGGGAGAGAGAGGTGGTGATGATGATGATGGAGAGAGATGAGAGGTGGTGATGATGATGATGGAGAGAGAGAGGGGTGATGATGATGATGGAGATGAGAGAGAGGTGGTGATGATGATGATGGAGAGAGATGAGAGGTGATGATGATGATGATGGAGAGAGAGAGAGGTGGTGATGATGATGATGGAGAGAGAGAGAGGTGGTGATGATGATGATGGAGAGAGAGAGAGGTGGTGATGATGATGATGGAGAGAGAGAGAGGTGGGATGATGATGATGAGAGAGAGAGAGGTGGTGATGATGATGATGGAGAGAGAGAGAGGTGGTGATGATGATGATGGAGAGAGAGAGAGGTGGTGATGATGATGATGGAGAGAGAGAGGTGGTGATGATGATGATGGATAGAGAGAGATGGTGATGATGATGATGGAGAGAGAGAGACTGGGAACTGATGATGATGATGATGATGATGGAGAGACTGAAGAGGTGGTGATGATGATGATGATGATGGAGGATGCCCTGAGAACTAGGTGGTGATGATGATGATGGAGAGAGAGAGGTGGTGATGATGATGATGGAGAGATGAGATGAGGTGGTGATGATGATGATGAGATGGAGAGACTATGATGGTGATGATGATGATGGAGACTGGGAACTATGAGGTGGTGATGATGAGATGGAGAGCTGAGAGAGGTGGTGATGATGATGATGGAGAGAGGTGGTGATGACTGATGATGAGAGGAACTATGATGATGATGATGATGAGAGAGAGAGGTGGTGATGATGATGATGGAGAGAGAGAGAGGTGGTGATGATGATGATGGGAGAGAGAGAGGTGGTGATGATGATGATGGAGAGAGAGAGAGGTGGTGATGATGATGATGATGATGATGATGGGAGAGAGAGAGGTGGTGATATGATGATGATGACTGAGACTGAGAGAGATGGTGATGATGATGATGGAGACCCTGAGAGAGGTGGGTGATGATGATGATGATGAGAGAGAGAGAGGTGGTGATGATGATGATGATGATGATGATGAGAGAGGTGGTGACCTGATGATGATGGAGAGAGAGTGGGTGATGATGGTGATGGAGAGAGAGAGATGATGATGATGATGGAGAGAGAGAGAGGTGGTGATGATGATGATGGAGAGAGAGAGAGGTGGTGATGATGATGATGGAGAGAGAGAGAGGTGGTGATGATGGTGATGGAGAGAGAGAGAGAGGTGGTGATGATGATGATGATGAGAGAGAGAGGTGGTGATGATGGATGATGATGATGATGAGAGAGAGGTGGTGATGATGATGATGGAGAGAAGAGATGATGATGATGATGGAGAGAGAGAGAGGTGGTGATGATGATGATGGAGACTATGAGGTGATGATGATGATGGAGAGAGAGAGAGGTGGTGATGATGATGATGGATGAGAGAGAGGTGGTGATGATGATGATGGAGAGAGAGAGGTGGTGATGATGATGATGGGAGGATGAGGTGGTGATGATGATGATGGAGAGACTGAGAGAGGTGGTGATGATGATGATGATGATGGAGAGGAGGTGGTGATGATGATGATGGAGAGAGAGAGAGGTGGTGATGATGATGATGGAGAGCTGAGAGAGGTGGTGATGATGATGATGAGAGAGAGAGAGAGGTGATGATGATGATGGAGAGAGAGAGAGGTGGTGATGATGATGATGGGAGACTAGAGAGGTGATGATGATGATGGAGAGAGTGGTGATGATGATGATGGAGAACTAGAGGTGGTGATGATGATGATGGAGAGAGAGAGAACTACTGGGAACTGATGATGATGATGATGATGAGAGAGAGAGAAGGTGGTGATGATGATGATGAGAGAGAGAGAGGTGGTGATGATGATGATGGAGAGAGATGATGATGATGATGATGATGGAGAGCGAGAGAGGTGGTGATGATGATGATGATGAGAGAGAGAGAGGTGACTGAACTGATGATGATGATGATGATGATGAGAGGAGGTGATGATGATGGAGAGATGGTGATGATGATGATGGAGAGAGAGAAGAGGTGGTGATGATGATGATGGAGAGCGACTGAGACTGGGAACTATGATGATGATGAGAGAGAGAGAGGTGATGATGATGATGGAGAGAGGTATGATGATGATGATGGAGAGAGAGAGGTGGTGATGATGATGATGGGAAGAGAGGTGGTGATGATGATGATGATGATGAGAGAGGTGATGATGATGAGGAGAGAGAGAGGTGGTGATGATGATGATGAGAGAGAGAGGTGGTGATGAACTGATGGAGAACTATGGTGTGATGATGATGATGGAGAGAGAGAACCCTGACTGATGATGAGGAACTATGATGATGATGGTGATGAGAGGAGAGAGGTGAACTGATGATGATGATGGAGAGATGAGAGAGGTGGTGATGATGATGATGATGATGATGATGATGGAGAGAGGTGGTGATGATGATGATGGAGAGAGAGAGAGGTGACTGAACTACTGGGAACTATGATGATGATGATGGAGAGAGAGAGAGGTGGTGATGATGATGATGGAGAGAGAGAGAGGTGGTGATGATGATGATGGAGATGAGAGAGGTGGTGATGAACTGATGGAGAAGAGAGGTGGTGATGATGATGATGGAGAGCAGAGAGGTGGTGATGATGATGATGGAGAGGAGAGAGGTGATGATGATGATGAGAGAGAGAGAGGTGGTGATGATGATGATGGAGAGAGAGAGAGGTGGTGATGATGATGATGGAGAGAGAGAGAGGTGGTGATGATGATGATGAGAGAGGTGGTGATGAACTGATGGAGTGATGATGGTGATGATGGTGATGGAGAGAGAGAGGTGATGAATGATGATGAGAGATGATGAGAGTGATGATGATGATGATGATGGAGAGAGGTATGATGATGATGATGAGATGAGAGAGTGGTGATGATGATGATGATGATGATGATGAGAGAGAGAGGTGACTGATGATGATGATGATGGAGAGATGATGAGAGGGGTGATGATGATGATGGAGAGAGGTGGTGATGATGATGATGGAGAGAGAGAGAGGTGGTGATGATGATGATGGAGAGATGAGAGAGGTGGTGATGATGATGATGGAGAACTAGAGAGGTGGTGATGATGATGATGGAGAGCGAGAGAGGTGGTGATGATGATGATGGAGAGAGAGAGAGGAGTGATGATGATGAGACTGGATGGGGATGATGATGATGATGAGGATGATGAGAGAGAGAGGTGGTGATGATGATGATGGAGAGCGAGAGGGTGATGATGATGATGATGGAGAGAGAGAGAGGTGGTGATGGGATGATGATGGATGATGAGAGAGAGGTGGTGATGATGATGATGGAGAGAGATGAGAGGTGGTGATGATGATGATGGAGCCCGAGAAGGTGGGAATGATGATGATGGAGAGAGAGAGAGGTGGACTGATGATGATGGGAACTATGATGATGATGATGAGAGAGAGAGAGGTGGTGATGATGATGATGGACTGGAGAGAGGTGGGTGATGATGATGATGAGAGAGAGAGAGGTGGTGATGATGATGATGGAGAGAGAGAGGTGGTGATGATGATGATGGAGAGAGAGGAGGTGGTGATGATGATGATGGAGATGATGAGAGGTGGGTGACCCTGATGATGATGGAGAACTATGAGATGATGATGATGATGGAGAGAGGAGAGGTGATGATGATGATGATGATGGAGCGAGAGAGGATGATGATGATGGAGAGGGAAGGTGATGATGATGATGATGGAGAGCCCTGAGAACTACTGGGATGATGATGATGGAGAGATGAGAGAGGTGGTGATGACTGATGATGGGAACTATGAGGTGAGGTGATGATGATGATGGAGCCTGACTGAACTACTGGGATGATGATGATGATGGAGAGAGAGAGGTGGTGATGAACTACTGGGAACTATGATGAGGTGGTGATGATGATGATGGAGACCCTGACTGAGAGGTGGTGATGACTATGATGATGATGAGAGGGTGGTGATGATGATGATGGGAACTATGAGGTGGTGATGATGATGAGGAGAGGAGTGATGATGATGACTACTGGGAACTGATGATGATGATGATGGAGGAGACTGAGGTGGTGATGATGATGATGATGATGATGAGGTGATGATGATGATGATGATGGAGAGAGAGAGAGGTGGTGATGATGATGATGGGAGACCCTGAGAACTACTGGGAACTATGATGATGATGAGAGAGGAGAGGTGGTGATGAACTGATGGGAACTATGAGGTGGTGATGATGATGATGATGATGAGAGAAGGTGGTGATGATGGTGATGGATGGAGAGGAGAGACTGGTGATGATGGTGATGGAGAGAGAGAGGTGGTGATGATGATGATGGAGAGAGAGAGAGGTGATGATGATGATGATGGAGAGCGAGAGAACCCTGATGATGATGGACTAGAGGAGAGGTGGATGATGATGATGATGGAGAGAGAGAGGTGGTGATGATGGTGATGATGATGATGATGATGGTGATGAGAGAGAGGTGGTGATGATGATGATGGAGAAGAGATGATGGATGATGGTGGGAGAGAGATGATGGAGAGAGAGAGAGGTGGTGATGATGATGATGGAGAGCCCTGAGAACTACTTGGTGAACTATGATGATGGAGAGAGAGAGGAGGTGGTGATGATGACTACTGGGAGAGGTGGTGATGATGATGATGGAGAGAGAGAGAGGTGACTGATGACTGATGGAGAGAGAGATGAGGTGATGATGATGATGATGGAGAGCGAGAGAGGTGGGTGGTGATGATGATGATGGAGAGAGAGAGGTGGGTGATGATGATGATGAGAGAGATGAGAGAGGTGGTGATGATGATGAACTATGGAGAGAGAGAGGTGGTGATGATGATGATGAGAGAGAGAGAGGTGGTGATGATGACTACTGGAGAGCGAGATGAGTGGTGATGATGATGTTGGAGAACGAGAGACTGGTGATGATGATGATGGATGAGAGAGAGCCCTGACTGGTGATGATGGGAGAGAGATGAGGTGGTGATGATGATGATGGAGAGAGAGAGACTATGATGATGATGATGATGATGATGAGAGAGAGGTGGTGATGATGATGATGGAGAGAGAGAGAGGTGGTGATGATGTTGATGGAGAGCGAGAGAGGTGGTGATGATGATGAATATGGAGGAGAGAGGTGATGATGATGATGATGATGAGAGAGAGAGGTGGTGATGAACTACTGGAGAGAACTATGATGATGATGATGGAGAGAGAGAGAGGTGGTGATGATGATGATGGAGAGGAGAGGTGGTGATGATGATGATGGAGAGAGGAAGGTGGTGATGATGGTGATGGAGAAGAAGTGATGAGGATGATGATGAGAGGAGTGATGACTGATAATGGAGAGCGAGAAGGTGGTGATGATGATGATGGAGAGAGAAGAGGTGATGATGACTATTGGGAACTATGGTGATGATGATGATGAGAGGAAGACTGAACTACTGGTGAACTATGATGATGATGATGATGAGAGGTGTTTGATGAACTATGATGGTGATGATGATGATGGATGAGAGAGAGAGGTGGTGATGATGATGATGAGAAGAGAGATGGTGATGATGATGATGGAGAGAGAAGAGGTGGGTGATGGTGATGATGATGGGAGAGCCCTGATGAACTACTGGGAACTATGATGATGATGATGATGAGAGGAACCCTGATGATGATGATGGAGAGAGAGAGGTGGTGATGATGATGATGATGAGAGGAAGAGGTGGTGATGATGATGATGGAGAGACTAGGTGGTGATGATGATGATGGAGAGAGAGAGAGGTGGTGATGATGATGATGGAGAGACTAGAGAGGTGGTGGTGATGATGATGATGGAGAGAGAGAGGTGGTGATGATGATGATGATGGAGAGAGAGAGAGGTGGTGATGATGATGATGAGAGAGAGAGAGGTGGTGATGATGATGATGGAGAGAGAGAGAGGTGGTGATGATGATGAGGAACTGGTGATGATGATGATGGATGAGAGAGAGGTGGGTGATGATGACTACTGGAGAACGAGAGAGGTGGTGATGATGATGATGATGAACTAGAGAGAGGTGGTGATGATGATGATGGAGAGAGGTGGTGATGAACTGATGGGAAGAGAGGTGGTGATGATGGTGATGGGAACCCTGAGAGAGAGGTGGTGATGATGATGATGGATGATGATGAGGTGGTGATGATGACTGAACTACTGGGAGAGGTGGTGATGATGATGATGGAGAGAGAGAGAGGTGGTGATGATGGTGATGGAGAGAGAGCGATGATGATGATGATGGAGCCCTGACTGAGAGAGGGAACTGATGATGATGATGAGAGAGAGATGGTGATGATGATGATTGGAGAAGAGAGGTGGTGATGATGATGATGGAGAGGAGAGAGGTGGTGATGATGATGATGGAGAGAGGTGGTGATGATGATGATGGGAGGAGAGAGGTGACTGATGATGCTACTGGGAACTATGATGATGATGATGAGAGCGAGAGTGGTGATGGTGATGATGGAGAGAGAGAGAGGTGATGATGATGATGATGGAGACAAGAAGACTGGGTGGTGATGATGATGATGATGATGAGAGGTGGTGATGATGATGATGGAGGAGAGAGAGGTGGTGATGATGATGATGGAGGGAGAGAGGTGGTGATGATGAACTGATGGAGAACTAGAGAGGTGGTGATGATGATGATGGAGAGAGAGAGGGGTGATGATGATGATGGAGAGATGAGAGGAGGTGATGAACTATGGAGAAGGTGGTGATGATGGTGATGGAGAGAGGAACCCTGGACTGATGACTATGGAGGAGAGAGAGGTGGATGATGATGATGATGGAGAGCGAGAGAGGTGGTGATGATGATGATGGGAACGAGAGAGGTGATGATGATGATGGGAGAGAGGTGGTGATGATGATGATGGAGAGAGGTATGATGATGATGATGATGGAGAGAGAGAGGTGGTGATGAACTGATGGAGAGCGAGAGAGGTGGTGATGATGATGATGATGATGAGAACCCTGACTTGATGATGATGGAGAAGATGGTGGATGATGATGATGATGGAGAGAGAGAGAGGTGGTGATGATGGTGATGGAGAGATGAGGTGGTGATGATGGTGATGGAGAGACTGAACTAGGTGGTGATGATGATGATGATGGAGAGAGAGAGAGGTGATGATGATGATGATGGGAAGAGAGGTGGTGATGATGATGATGGAGAGAGAGAGAGGTGGTGATGATGATGATGATGGAGATGATGAGAGATGGAGAACCCTGACTGATGATGATGGAGAGAGAGAGGTGGTGATGATGATGATGATGGAGAGAGAGAGGTGGTGATGATGATGATGGAGAGCGAGAGAGGTGGGTGATGATGATGATGGAGAGAGAGAGAGGATGATGATGATGATAGAGAGAGAGGTGGTGATGGATGAGCGAGAGAGGTGGTGATGATGATGATGGAGAGAGAGAGAGGTGGTGATGATGATGATGGAGAGAGAGAGGTGGTGATGATTATGATGGAAAGAGAGAGAGGTAGGATATGATGGAGAGAGAGAGAGGTGGTGATGATGATGATGATGGAGATGAGAGAGAGGTGGTGATGATGATGATGGATGGAAAGAGAGGGTAGGAGGTAGGGTGATGATGATGATGGAGAGCGAGAGAGGTGGTGATGATGATGATGGAGAGAGAGAGGTGGGTGATGATGATGATGGAGAGCGAGAGAGGTGGTGATGATGATGATGATGGAGAGAGGTGGTGATGATGATGATGGAGAGAGAGAGGTGGTGATGATGATGATGGAGAGGGAGAGAGGTGGTGATGATGGTGATGGAAAGAGAGAGAGGTGGGATGATGATGGTGATGGAGAGAGAGAGAGGTGGTGATGATGATGGTGATGGGAGAGCGAGAGAGGTGGTGATGATGATGTGGGTGATGATGATGGAGAGCGAGAGAGGTGGTGATGATGGTGATGATGGAGAGCGAGAGAGGTGGTGATGATGATGATGGAGAGAGAGGTGGCATGATGATGGCATGGAGAGAGAGAGAGGTGGTGATGATGATGGTGATGGAGAGAGAGAGGTGGTGATGATGGTGATGGAGAGAGAGAGAGGTGGTGATGATGATGATGATGGAGAGAGAGAGGTGATGATGGTGATGATGATGGAGAGAGGTGGTGATGATGGTGATGATGGAGAGATGAGATGATGATGATGATGGAGAGAGAGAGAGGTGGTGATGATGGTGATGGAGAGACAGAGAGGTGGTGATGATGATGATGATGGAGAGAGAGAGGTGGTGATGATGATGATGGAGAGCGAGAGAGGTGGTGATGATGATGATGGAGAGAGGAGAGATGATGATGGGTGATGATGATGATGGAGAGAGAGAGGTGGTGATGATGATGATGGAGAGAGAGAGAGGTGGTGATGATGATGATGGAGAGAGAGAGAGAGGTGGTGATGATGATGATGGAGAGAGAGAGAGGTGGTGATGATGATGATGGAGAGCGAGAGAGGTGGTGATGATGATGATGATGGAGAGATAATGGAGAGAGAGAGGTGTGTGATGATGATGATGGAGAGAGAGAGAGGTGGTGGTGATGATGATGATGGAGAGAGAGGAGGTGATGATGATGATGGAGAGAGAGAGAGTGATGGTGATGATGATGATGGAGATGGAGAGACAGGTGGTGATGATGATGATGGAGAGAGCTGAGAGAGATGGTGATGGTGATGATGGAGAGAGAGAGAGAGGTGGTGATGATGATGGAGAGAGAGAGGTGGTGATGGTGATGATGGAGAGAGAGAGAGGTGGTGATGATGATGATGGAGAGAGAGAGAGGTGGTGATGATGGTGATGATGATGGAGAGAGGTGGTGATGGTGATGATGGAGAGAGAGAGAGGTGATGATGATGATGGAGAGCGAGAGAGGTGGTGATGGTGATGATGGAGAGAGAGAGAGGTGGTGATGATGATGATGGAGATGGAGAGAGGTGGTGATGATGGTGATGATTATGGCAGAGGTGGTGATGATGATGATGGAGAGAGGTGGTGATGATGATGATGGAGAGAGAGAGAGGTGGTGATGATGATGATGGAGAGAGAGAGAGGTGTGTGATGATGATGATGGAGAGAGAGAGAGGTGGTGATGATGGTGATGGGAGTGAGAGAGAGGTGGTGATGATGATGATGATGATGGAGAGAGAGAGAGGTGGTGATGATGATGATGATGATGATGGAGAGAGGTGGTGATGATGATGATGGAGAGAGAGAGAGGTGGTGTGATGATGATGATGGAGAGAGAGAGAGGTGGTGATGATGATGATGGAGAGCGAGAGAGGTGGTGATGATGATGATGGAGAGAGAGAGAGGTGGTGATGATGATGATGGAGAGAGAGAGAGGTGGTGATGATGGTGATGAGGTGGTGATGATGGTGATGGAGAGAGAGAGAGGTGGTGATGATGATGATGGAGAGAGAGAGAGGTGGTGATGATGATGATGGAGAGAGAGAGAGGTGGTGATGATGATGATGGAGAGCAGAAGAGGTGGTGGTGGTGGATGATGGAGAGAGAGAGAGGTGGTGATGATGATGATGGAGAGCAGAGAGGTGGTGATGATGATGATGAGAGCCGAGGAGAGGTGGTGATGATGATGATGGAGAGCGAGAGGAGGTGGTGATGGTGATGATGGAGAGCGAGAGAGGTGATGATGATGATGGAGAGCGAGAGAGGTGGTGATGATGATGATGGAGAGCGAGAGAGGTGGCATGATGATGATGGAGAGCGAGAGAGGTGGTGATGATGATGATGGAGAGCGAGAGAGGTGGTGATGATGATGATGGAGAGAGAGAG